>NC_072832.1:29582852-29790352 GCF_027744805.1 Dunckerocampus dactyliophorus | reverse complement strand
CGACGGGCCCTCTCCCGGGCCCCCCCGAGGTGCGCGGTCGCACGGCGGGCTCCGACCCGCCCGCGTACGCCGGAGGTGGCCCCTGCGTCGCGCCTTACGGAACCATAACCTTTACCCCGCCACCCGGCGGGGGGGTCGCGGGTACTCAACTCACCTTCCTCCTCCGGAGGGAGGAGGGGAGTTTAATGTCTCCGCCCGTGACCTTGTTGTCCCCGGACACCAAATTCCAGCTGTTGGAAGGAGGTGCGCGGCCGCACGGCGGGCTCCGGCCCGCCCGCATACGGCGGAGGTGGCCCCCCCGCAGGCTCTGCTCCGACGGGCGCCGCGGCCTCTGCGAGCCACGGCGAGCCACGCCACCACCCCGGCGGGGCGGGGGAAGGGAGGACCGCGGGGGTACTCGACTCGAGTTCAATGTCTCCGGCGCCGGCCGGAGCGCCCTCGTCCCACCCGACCCCCGAGGCGGCACCTTCACCCTCCCCTTGTCATGATCTTGGCTTTTGAGGTGAAGCCAGCCGCCCTCTGCTGCCTGGGAAGGAGGGCGCGCCTTCCCCCAACTCACTCGTGTGGCAAGCCCACCAAACCCCTCTGACAACTCTTAGCGGTGGATCACTCGGCTCGTGCGTCGATGAAGAACGCAGCTAGCTGCGAGAACTAATGTGAATTGCAGGACACATTGATCATCGACACGCACGCACCTTGCGGCCCCGGGTCCCTCCCTGTCTGAGCGTTGCTTGGCAATCAATTGGGAGTACGGACGAGGCAGGCCCCCCTTCCCCCTCACCGGGTGGGGGGCCGCTCGGCCTACGCTCCCGCGGCTGGGGTGTCGCAGGCCCTCCGCGGGCCTTCGTCCCCTTTAGTGCAGACCGAAAAGCAGCTGGCTGAAGAGAGGAAAACCAACGGGTTTCGAGGCCCGTCGTCCGAAGCGGCAGCGCGGCGTGCGGTTCCGGCTGCCTCCGTCCCGCGACCCTGTCACGGCTCTCCCCGGTGCCTCTTCATCCGGTTTCGCTGGGCGTACCTCCGAGGTTTCGGGGTTTGGCGGCGCGGTGCCGTCCCCTCCCACCTCCCTCGCTCCGTTCCCACCTCCTCGCCGTCTATCGAGCTCCCGCTCCTCTCCGTACCCTCTCCCCTTCCCGGGGTGGAGGCCGCCTCGCCGGGCCCCGCGCGTCAGCCGGCGCGGCTGCCGGTGGACCGCCGTGTCTCTGAGCAGCCCGCACCGCGCGTGCGGCAGTTCGACCAGAGGCGTCGCGGAGGAGCACGGACTCGTGAGAGTCAGGCCTGGTGGTGAGGGAACGGCTGCGCTGGGGCCCCAGGCGGGTTGGGTTCGGTTTCGGCGTCTGCCTTACCCCGGTTCCCCCCCTCGGTAACTCGCCGGCGATGCCCGGGTGTCGCGGGGGGAGTTGCGGAGGCATGTCCCGCCATCCGTCCACGCGCCCTACGTCCGCCGCCAGCTGCGCTCGTGTGTCTCGTCCACCCCGCCGCCGCCTCCTCTTCCCGCAGGGTGAGCGTCTCCGGAGCCACCTCCAACCCCCTTCGACCACGACCTCAGATCAAACGATACGACCCGCTGAATTTAAGCAAATTACAAAGCGGAGGAGAAAAAACTAACAAGGATTCCCTCAGTAGCGGTGAGCGAAGAGGGAAGAGCCCAGCGCCGAATCCCCGTCCGGCGGTCGGGCGCGGGAGTTGTGGCGTACAGAAGACCGCTGGCGCACGCGGGCGAACCACCGGCCCGTCTCCGCCCGCCGCGTCGGGGAGGTGGAGCCTAAGCGCGTGCGATAGGACCCGAAAGATGCTGAACTATGCCTGGGCAGGGCGAAGCCAGAGGAAACTCTGGTGGAGGCCCGCAGCGGTCCTGACGTGCAAATCGGTCGTACGACCTGGGTATAGGGGCGAAAGACTAATCGAACCATCTAGTAGCTGGTTCCCTCCGAAGTTTCCCTCAGGATTGCTGGCTGGGACCCCTCGCAGTTTTATCTGGTAAAGCGAATGACTAGAGGCCTTGGGGCCGAAACGATCTCAACCTATTCTCAAACTTTAAATGGGTAAGAAGCCCGGCTCGCTGGCTTGGAGCCACGGCGCGTGGAATGCGAGCAGCCAAGTGGGCCACTTTTGGTAAGCAGAACTGGCGCTGCGGGATGAACCGAACGCCGGGTTAAGGCACCCGATGCCGACGCTCATCAGACCCCAGAAAAGGTGTTGGTTGATATAGACAGCAGGACCGTGGCCATGGAAGTCGGAACCCGCTAAGGAGTGTGTAACAACTCACCTGCCGAATCAACTCGCCCTGAAAATGGATGGCGCTGGAGCGTCGGGCACACACCCGGCCGCCGCCGGCGACAGGGGCGGCTATGCCGCGACGAGTAGGAGGGACGCCGCGGTGCGCACGGAAGCCCCGGGCGCAGGCCCGGGTGGAGCCGCCGCGGGCGCAGATCTTGGTGGTAGAAGCAAATATTCAAACGAGAGCTTTGAAGGCCGAAGTGGAGAAGGGTTCCATGTGAACAGCAGTTGAACATGGGTCAGTCGGTCCTAAGGGATGTGCGAGCGCCGTTCGGAAGGGCGGGGCGATGGCCTATGTCGCCCCCGGGCCGATTGAAAGGGAGTCGGGTTCAGATCCCCGAACCTGGAGAGGCGGAGATAGGCGCCGCGAGGCGCCCAGTGCGGCGACGCAAGCGATCCCGGAGAAGCTGGCGGGTGCCCCGGGGAGAGTTCTCTTTTCTTTGTGAAGGGCAGGGCGCCCTGGAATGGGTTCGCCCCGAGAGAGGGGCCCGCGCCCTGGAAAGCGTCGCGGTTCCGGCGTGCTGGATGCTGGAAAGATGGGACGTAGCATTAGCATGTCAAGGATGCTGGAAAGATGGACGTAGCATTAGCATGTCACTGATGCTGGAAAGATGGGATGTAGCATTAGCACGTCACTGATGCTGGAAAGATGGGATGTAGCATCAGCATGTCACTGATCTTGGAAAGATGGCACGGAGCATAAGCATGTCACTGATGTTAGAAAAATGGACATAGCATTAGCATGTCACTGATGATGGATAGATGGACGTAGCATTAGCACGTCACGGATGCTGGAAAGATGGTACCTAGCATTAGCATGTCACGGATGCTGGAAAGATATCACGTAGCATTAGCACGTCACGGATGCTGGAAAGATGGCACATAGCATTAGCACGTCACGGATGCTGGAAAAATGGGACGTAGCATTAGCATGTCACGGATGCTGGAAAGATGTCACGTAGCATTAACACGTCACGGATGCTGGAAAGATGGACGTACCATTAGTACGTCACAGATGCTGGAAAGATGGGACGTAGCATTAGCATGTCACCGATGCTGGAAAGATGTGACGTAGCATTAGCATGTTCCTGATGCTGGAAAGATGGACGTAGCATTAGCATGTCACGGATACTGGAAAGATGGGACGTAGCATTAGCATGTCACGGACGCTGGAATGATGGGACGTAGCATTAGCATGTCATGGATGCTGGAAAGATGGCATGTAGCATTAGCATGTCACGGATGCTAGAAAGATGGGATGTAGCATTAGCATGTCATGGATGCTGGAAAGATGGACGTAGCATTAGCATGTCACTGATGTTGGTAAATGTACGTAGCATTAGCATGTCATGGATGCTGGAAAGATGGCATGTAGCATTAGCATGTCACGGATACTGGAAAGATGGGACGTAGCATTAGCATGTCACGGATGCTGGAAAGAGGGGATGTAGCATTAGCATGTCACAGATGCTAGAAAGATGGGATGTAGCATTAGCATGTCATGGATGCTGGAAAGATGTCATGTAGCATTAGCATGTCACGGATACTGGAAAGATGGCACGTAGCATTAGCATGTCACGGATGCTAGAAAGATGGGACGAAGCATTAGCATGTCATGGATGCTGGAAAGATGGGATGTAGAATTAGCATGTCATGAATGCAAGAAAGATGGCACGTAGCATTAGCATGTCACAGATGCTGGAAAGATGGGAGGTAGCATTAGCATGTCACGGATGCTGGAAAGATGGGATGTAGCATTAGCATGTCACGGATGCTGGAAAGATGGGATGTAGCATTAGCATGTCAACGATGATGGAAAGATGGGATGGAGCATTAGCATGTCACCGATGCTGGAAAGATGGGATGTAGCATTAGCATGTCACGGATGCTGGAAAGATGGTATGTAGCATTAGCATGCCATGAATGCTGGAAAGATGGGACATAGCATGAGCATGTCATGGATGCTGGAAAAATGGGATGTAGCATTAGCATGTCACGGATGCTGGAAAGATGGGATGTAGCATTAGCATGTCACGGATGCTGGAGAGATGGGATGTAGCATTAGCATGTCACGGATGCTGGAAAGATGGGATGTAGCATTAGCATGCTATGAATGCTGGAAAGATGGGATGTAGCATTAGCATGTCACGGATGCTGGAAAGATGGGATGTCGCGTTAGCATGTCACCGATGCTGGAAAGATGGGACATAGCATTAGCATGTCACGGATGCTAGAAAGATGGGACATAGCATTAGCATGTCATGGATGCTGGAAAGATGGGACGTAGCATTAGCATGTCACGGATGCTGGAAAGATGGGATGTAGCATTAGCATGTCATGGATGCTGGAAAGATGTCATGTAGCATTAGCATGTCACGGATACTGGAAAGATGGCACGTAGCATTAGCATGCCATGAATGCTGGAAAGATGGGATGTAGCATTAGCATGTCACGGATGCTGGAGAGATGGGATGTAGCGTTAGCATGTTTCATTTAGGCTAAAGACAAAAAGGCTCCACTCCATCAAATGTTCTGCAATGTGAGTTTATTGATGAAAATGATGTTTTCCAGTCATTAAAGTCATCTTGTTCATTTCCTTCTCATGTTGCCTTTTCCATCCTTTTGGACAAGAATGATACTTGTGGTTTCATTCATTGTACAACCATGCATTCATTGTCCAACCATGCATTCATATTAATTGTACAACCATGCATTCATTGTACAATCATGCATTCATTGTACAACCATGCATTCACTGTACAATCATGCATTCATTGTACAACCATGCATTCACTGTACAACCATGCATTCATTGTACAACCATGCATTCATTGTACAACCATGCATTCATTGTACAATCATGCATTCATGACGTTTAACAACTCGTTCATTTGCACATCACAGCTTTTTATTCGTTTTATTTTTATTTTCCAACCACTTCAACTTTCTTCTGACATTTTCTTCCGGTCCAACAATTTCTTGTGCTCCCCCCAATTTGATGACACTTTTCCAATGAATGACACTTTGCTCATATTAAGACCTTCATGGGCCCCGGGGCCGCACATGCGACACCCCTGAGTGTAACAGCAAGGGAGGGGCTGGTCATGTGGGGGGGTGCAAACATCACATCAGGTCAGGTTGATGGAAAGTTGCTTTGTTGGATTATTTCTTTTCTTTTTTTTAGCCTTTTCATGTTAAAGAGGAAAAGGGGGGGGGGGGGGGCTGCATGGGGGGTTAGCCCAGTACCACCAACACAATCACGCTGATGGCTGGGGGGGGGGCTGCATGGGGGGGTTAGCCCAGTACCACCAACACAATCACGCTGATGGCCAAGACCAAAGGCAGGCCCAAAGCACCAGCCAGCCCCCCCCCCCCACCACTGATGAGGTTTGGGTCGATGGCTTTCAGGCAGTCTTTGGGGTCGTTGCTGGAGGGGCTGCAAGCTGCCTTGATGGCCTCCACCTTCTTCCATGCATCAGCATCCTCGCCCACGTCCAGCCACTTGTTGCATCCATCAGTGTTACAGCACTTAGTGTTAGCATCATCACTGTCACAGGCAGCCTTGGCCTTGCAGCCCACCTGGTAGGTGCCTGCACCTGTAGAGGTCATACAAGGACACGGGGTGAGTGGTGTTCACAAAGACATGAATGAGTAAAGTGATGTGATCATGTCTATGTGCTGTACGTCTATGATGTATGTATGATATGTAGTGTATGTGCTCTAGGTGTTGTATTCTATGTAGATCATGGCTGACACCTGCAACACCTTTCAGCTTGCTTACCTGACACTTTAGTGACGGAGCACTGATCTCCTGCATTACATGGGGTGAGGGTACATTGAGCACTCCAGTCCCAGCTGGTGAAGTAGTCCGCTCCAAGGGGACCAGAGCATGAATAGCAGCTGGGAGCTGAGAATAAAAGGTAGGATGAACACATGAGGTCAGCATGAACACATGGGTGGTGTCAACAAGCCATGACATAACAGGTCCAAGTCATGTTCTAGTCAGCACATAGAAAGCAGCAGCAGTCTGCATTGAGGAGCTGTTAGCCTAGCATGCTACAATAGGACCACTTTTACTACCTTTCTATTGCCTGAATGAAATGATGTCATCACATCAACTTAGCACTTTTCCCTAAAAGCACAACTCCATGTCAGCTTTTAAAGGTCAACATTTGACCTTGAAGCTGCTAAGATGAAGGTGTCATCAGACTGTCTTCATCTTCATCTTCATCACTGATGCTTACATTGCATTCTTATTGTTTGCTTGCCTTCTTAGGCCTTTTTCCTAAAACAATGGCCGTCAAAGACCCACCACGCAGCCCCCCCACCACTGGTCTGCTCTTACTCTTGGTCTTGATGGCATCCAGGCACTCTTTGAGATCATTGTTGACCTTGGTGCATGCTGTCCTGACAGCAGCCTGTTGGGTTGTAGCAGCCATGCCCAGCCAGTTGTTGCATCCATCAGAGTCACAGCACTTAGTGTTAGTACCATCTTTACAAGCAGGCTTGCATTCCATCTTATAGGAGACTGCATCACCTGTAGAGGTCATACAAGGACACGGGGTGAGTGGTGGTCGTGTTCACAAAGACATGAATGAGGAAGGTGATGTGATCATGTCTATGTGTTGTACGTCTATGATGTATGTATGATATGTAGTGTATATGCTCTAGGTGTTGTATTCTATGTAGATCATGGCTGACACCTGCAACACCTTTCAGCTTGCTTACGTGACACTTTAGTGATGGAGCACTGCTGTCCTGCTTTACATGGGGTGGGGGTACATTTAGTAGTCCAGTCCCAGTTGGTGAAGAAGTTCTCTTCAAGGTCACATTGATAGCAGTTGATAGCTGAGAATAAAAGGCAGGATGAACACATGAGGTCAGCATGAACACATGAGTGGTGTAAACAAGCCATGACATAACAGGTCCAAGTCATGTTCTAGTCAGCAGTTAGAAGTTGAACTGTGGAAGTGAAACCTTGCAAACAGCCCCCCCACACCACTGGTCTTACTCTTGGTGGAGGAGATGGCTTCCAGGCAGGCTTTGAGATCGTTGTTGTTGCTGCAAGCTGCCTTGATGGCCTCCAGCTTCTTCCATGCTGGTGCATCAGCAGCCACGTCCAGCCAGTTGTTGCATCCATCAGTGTCACAGCACTTAGTGTTAGCATTATCTTTCCAACCAGCCTTGCAGCCCACCTGGTAGGTGCCTGTACCTGTAGAGGTCATACAAGGACACGGGGTGAGTGGTGTTCACAAAGACATGAATGAGGAAGGTGATGTGATCATGTCTATGTGCTGTACGTCTATGATGTATGTATGATATGTAGTGTATATGCTCTAGGTGTTGTATTCTATGTAGATCATGGCTGACACCTGCAACACCTTTCAGCTTGCTTACTCTGATCTTTGGTGATGAAGCACTGATCTCCTTTTCCACATTTGGTGAGGGTACATTTAGTACTCCAGTCCCAGCTGGTGAAGTAGGACGCTCCAAGGTTACATTGATAGCACTTGATAGCTGAGCCTAAAAGGCAGGATGAACACATAATAGAACATGTTTATGTTGTTATATAGTTAATAATAATAATAATAATATAACATGTTTATGTTGTTATACACTTAATAATAATAATAATAGAACATGTTTATGTTGTTATATAGTTAATAATAATAATAATATAACATGTTTATGTTGTTATACACTTAATAATAATAATAATAGAACATGTTTATGTTGTTATATAGTTAATAATAATAATAATATATCATGTTTATGTTGTTATATAGTTAATAATAATAATAATAATAATAATAATATAACATGTTTATGTTGTTATATAGTTAATAATAATAATAATAATATAACATGTTTATGTTGTTATATAGTTAATAATAATAATATAACATGTTTATGTTGTTATATAGTTAATAATAATAATAATATAGCATGTTTATGTTGTTATATAGTTAATAATAAAAATAATATAGCATGTTTATGTTGTTATATAGTTAATAATAATAATAATAATAATATAACATGTTTATGTTGTTATATAGTTAATAATAATAATTATAACATGTTTATGTTGTTATATAGTTAATAATAATAATAATATAGCATGTTTATGTTGTTATATAGTTAATAATAAAAATAATATAGCATGTTTATGTTGTTATATAGTTAATAATAATGTAACATGTTTATGTTGTTATATAGTTAATAATAATAATAATAATATAACATGTTGATGTTGTTATATAGTTAATAATAATAAAACATGTTTATGTTGTTATATAGTTAATAATAATAATAATATAGCATGTTTATGTTGTTATATAGTTAATAATAATAATATAACATGTTGATGTTATATAGTTAATAATAATAATAAAACATGTTTATGTTGTTATATAGTTAATAATAATAATAATAATATAACATGTTTATGTTGTTATACACTTAATAATAATAATAATAGAACATGTTTATGTTGTTATATAGTTAATAATAATAATAATATAACATGTTTATGTTGTTATACACTTAATAATAATAATAATAGAACATGTTTATGTTGTTATATAGTTAATAATAATAATAATATATCATGTTTATGTTGTTATATAGTTAATAATAATAATAATAATAATAATAATATAACATGTTTATGTTGTTATATAGTTAATAATAATAATAATAATATAACATGTTTATGTTGTTATATAGTTAATAATAATAATATAACATGTTTATGTTGTTATATAGTTAATAATAATAATAATATAGCATGTTTATGTTGTTATATAGTTAATAATAAAAATAATATAGCATGTTTATGTTGTTATATAGTTAATAATAATAATGTAACATGTTTATGTTGTTATATAGTTAATAATAATAATAATAATATAACATGTTGATGTTGTTATATAGTTAATAATAATAAAACATGTTTATGTTGTTATATAGTTAATAATAATAATAATATAGCATGTTTATGTTGTTATATAGTTAATAATAATAATATAACATGTTGATGTTATATAGTTAATAATAATAATAAAACATGTTTATGTTGTTATATAGTTAATAATAATAATAATGTAACATGTTTATTTTGTTATATAGTTAATAATAATAATAATATCACATGTTTATGTTGTTATATAGTTAATAATAATAATAAAACATGTTTATGTTGTTATATAGTTAATAATAATAATAATAATAATAATAATAACATGTTTATGTTGTTATATAGTTAATAATAATAATAATAATAACATGCTTATGTTGTTATATAGTTAATAATAATAATAATATAACATGCTTATGTTGTTATATAGTTAATAATAATATAACATGTTTATGTTGTTATATAGTTAATAATAATAATATAGCATGTTTATATTGTTATATAGTTAATAATAATATAACATGTTTATGTTGTTATATAGTTAATAATAATAATAAAACATGTTTATGTTGTTATATAGTTAATAATAATAATAATATAACATGTTTATGTTGTTATATAGTTAATAATAATAATAATATAACATGTTTATGTTGTTATATAGTTAATAATAATAATAATAATAACATGTTTATGTTGTTATATAGTTAATAATAATAATAAAACATGTTTATGTTGTTATATAGTTAATAATAATAATAATATAGCATGTTTATGTTGTTATATAGTTAATAATAATAATAATATAACATGTTGATGTTGTTATATAGTTAATAATAATAATAAAACATGTTTATGTTGTTATATAGTTAATAATAATAATAATGTAACATGTTTATGTTGTTATATAGTTAATAATAATAATATAGCATGTTTATATTGTTATATAGTTAATAATAATATAACATGTTTATGTTGTTATATAGTTAATAATAATAATAATATAACATGTTGATGTTGTTATATAGTTAATAATAATAATAATAATAATAATAACATGTTTATGTTGTTATATAGTTAATAATAATAATAATAATAATAATAACATGCTTATGTTGTTATATAGTTAATAATAATAATAATAATAACATGTTTATGTTGTTATATAGTTAATAATAATAATAATAATAATAACATGCTTATGTTGTTATATAGTTAATAATAATAATAATAATAATAACATGTTTATGTTGTTATATAGTTAATAATAATAATAGAACATGTTTATGTTGTTATATAGTTAATAATAATAATAATATAGTTAATAATAATAATAAAACATGTTTATGTTGTTATATAGTTATAATAATAATAATAATAACATGTTTATGTTGTTATATAGTTAATAATAATATAACATGTTTATGTTGTTATATAGTTAATAATAATAATAATAATAGAACATGTTTATGTTGTTATATAGTTAATACTAATAATATAACATGTTTATGTTGTTATATAGTTAATAATAATAATAAAACATGTTTATGTTGTTATATAGTTAATAATAATAATAATATAACATGTTTATGTTGTTATATAGTTAATAATAATAATATAACATGTTTATGTTGTTATATAGTTAATAATAATAATATAACATGTTGATGTTGTTATATAGTTAATAATAATAATAAAACATGTTTATGTTGTGATATAGTGAATAATAATAATAATATATAATAATGATAATATAACATGTTTATGTTGTTATATAGTTAATAATAATAATAATAATATAACATGTTTATGTTGTTATATAGTTAATAATAATATTAATAATATAGCATGTTTATGTTGTTATATAGTTAATAATAATAATAATATAACATGTTGATGTTGTTATATAGTTAATAATAATAATAATAAAACATGTTTATGTTGTTATATAGTTAATAATAATAATATAACATGTTTATGTTGTTATATAGTTATTATAATAATATAGCATGTTTATGTTGTTATATAGTTATTATAACATGTTTATGTTGTTATATAGTTAATAATAATAATAATAATATAACATGTTTATGTTGTTATATAGTTCATAATAATAATATATGTTGTTATATAGTTAATAATTATAATAATATAGCATGTTTATGTTGTTATATAGTTAATAATAATAATAATATAACATGTTTATGTTGTTATATAATTAATAATAATAATAATATAACATGTTTATGTTGTTATATAGTTAATAATAATAATAATAATATAACATGTTTATGTTGTTATATAGTTAATAATAATAATAACATGTTTATGTTGTTATATAGTTCATAATAATAATATATGTTGTTATATAGTTAATAATAATAATAATATAGCATGTTTATGTTGTTATATAGTTAATATTATAACATGTTTATGTTGTTATATAGTTAATAATAACGTAACATGTTTATGTTGTTATATAGTTAATAATAATAATAATATAACATGTTTATGTTGTTATATAGTTAATAATAATAATAATATAACATGTTTATGTTGTTATATAGTTAATAATAATAATAATAATATAGCATGTTTATGTTGTTATATAGTTAATAATAATAATATAACATGTTTATGTTGTTATATAGTTAATAATAATAATAATAATATAACATGTTTATGTTGTTATATAGTTCATAATATTAATAATATAGCATGTTTATGTTGTTATATAGTTAATAATAATAATAATATAACATGTTTATGTTGTTATATAGTTAATATTATAACATGTTTATGTTGTTATATAGTTAATAATAATAATAAAACATGTTTATGTTGTTATATAGTTAATAATAATAATAATAATAATAATAATAACATGTTTATGTTGTTATATAGTTAATAATAATAATAATAATAATAACATGCTTATGTTGTTATATAGTTAATAATAATAATAATATAACATGCTTATGTTGTTATATAGTTAATAATAATATAACATGTTTATGTTGTTATATAGTTAATAATAATAATATAGCATGTTTATATTGTTATATAGTTAATAATAATATAACATGTTTATGTTGTTATATAGTTAATAATAATAATAAAACATGTTTATGTTGTTATATAGTTAATAATAATAATAATATAACATGTTTATGTTGTTATATAGTTAATAATAATAATAATATAACATGTTTATGTTGTTATATAGTTAATAATAATAATAATAATAACATGTTTATGTTGTTATATAGTTAATAATAATAATAATATAGCATGTTTATGTTGTTATATAGTTAATAATAATAATAATATAACATGTTGATGTTGTTATATAGTTAATAATAATAATAAAACATGTTTATGTTGTTATATAGTTAATAATAATAATAATGTAACATGTTTATGTTGTTATATAGTTAATAATAATAATATAGCATGTTTATATTGTTATATAGTTAATAATAATATAACATGTTTATGTTGTTATATAGTTAATAATAATAATAATATAACATGTTGATGTTGTTATATAGTTAATAATAATAATAATAATAATAATAACATGTTTATGTTGTTATATAGTTAATAATAATAATAATAATAATAATAACATGCTTATGTTGTTATATAGTTAATAATAATAATAATAATAACATGTTTATGTTGTTATATAGTTAATAATAATAATAATAATAATAACATGCTTATGTTGTTATATAGTTAATAATAATAATAATAATAATAACATGTTTATGTTGTTATATAGTTAATAATAATAATAGAACATGTTTATGTTGTTATATAGTTAATAATAATAATAATATAGTTAATAATAATAATAAAACATGTTTATGTTGTTATATAGTTATAATAATAATAATAATAACATGTTTATGTTGTTATATAGTTAATAATAATATAACATGTTTATGTTGTTATATAGTTAATAATAATAATAATAATAGAACATGTTTATGTTGTTATATAGTTAATACTAATAATATAACATGTTTATGTTGTTATATAGTTAATAATAATAATAAAACATGTTTATGTTGTTATATAGTTAATAATAATAATAATATAACATGTTTATGTTGTTATATAGTTAATAATAATAATATAACATGTTTATGTTGTTATATAGTTAATAATAATAATATAACATGTTGATGTTGTTATATAGTTAATAATAATAATAAAACATGTTTATGTTGTGATATAGTGAATAATAATAATAATATATAATAATGATAATATAACATGTTTATGTTGTTATATAGTTAATAATAATAATAATAATATAACATGTTTATGTTGTTATATAGTTAATAATAATATTAATAATATAGCATGTTTATGTTGTTATATAGTTAATAATAATAATAATATAACATGTTGATGTTGTTATATAGTTAATAATAATAATAATAAAACATGTTTATGTTGTTATATAGTTAATAATAATAATATAACATGTTTATGTTGTTATATAGTTATTATAATAATATAGCATGTTTATGTTGTTATATAGTTATTATAACATGTTTATGTTGTTATATAGTTAATAATAATAATAATAATATAACATGTTTATGTTGTTATATAGTTCATAATAATAATATATGTTGTTATATAGTTAATAATTATAATAATATAGCATGTTTATGTTGTTATATAGTTAATAATAATAATAATATAACATGTTTATGTTGTTATATAATTAATAATAATAATAATATAACATGTTTATGTTGTTATATAGTTAATAATAATAATAATAATATAACATGTTTATGTTGTTATATAGTTAATAATAATAATAACATGTTTATGTTGTTATATAGTTCATAATAATAATATATGTTGTTATATAGTTAATAATAATAATAATATAGCATGTTTATGTTGTTATATAGTTAATATTATAACATGTTTATGTTGTTATATAGTTAATAATAACGTAACATGTTTATGTTGTTATATAGTTAATAATAATAATAATATAACATGTTTATGTTGTTATATAGTTAATAATAATAATAATATAACATGTTTATGTTGTTATATAGTTAATAATAATAATAATAATATAGCATGTTTATGTTGTTATATAGTTAATAATAATAATATAACATGTTTATGTTGTTATATAGTTAATAATAATAATAATATAACATGTTTATGTTGTTATATAGTTAATAATAATAATAATATAACATGTTTATGTTGTTATATAGTTCATAATATTAATAATATAGCATGTTTATGTTGTTATATAGTTAATAATAATAATAATATAACATGTTTATGTTGTTATATAGTTAATATTATAACATGTTTATGTTGTTATATAGTTAATCATAATAATAATATAACATGTTTATGTTGTTATATAGTTAATAATAATCATAATATAACATGTTTATGTTGTTATATAGTTAATAATAATAATAATATAACATGTTTATGTTGTTATATAGTTAATAATAATAATAATAATATAGCATGTTTATGTTGTTATATAGTTAATAATAATAATATAACATGTTTATGTTGTTATATAGTTAATAATAATAATAATAATATAACATGTTTATGTTGTTATATAGTTAATAATAATAATATAACATGTTTATGTTGTTATATAGTTAATAATAATAATAATAATATAACATGTTTATGTTGTTATATAGTTAATAATAATAATAATAATATAACATGTTTATGTTGTTATATAGTTCATAATATTAATAATATAGCATGTTTATGTTGTTATATAGTTAATAATAATAATAATATAACATGTTTATGTTGTTATGTAGTTCATAATAATAATAATATAACATGTTTATGTTGTTATATAGTTAATAATAATAATAATATAACATGTTTATGTTGTTATATAGTTAATAATAATAATAATATAGCATGTTTATGTTGTTATGTAGTTAATAATAATAATAATATATCATGTGTATGTTGTTATATAGTTAATAATAATAATAATATAACATGTTTATGTTGTTATATAGTTAATAATAATAATAATATAGCATGTTTATGTTGTTATATAGTTAATAATAATAATAATATAACATGTTTATGTTGTTATGTAGTTAATAATAATAATAGAACATGTTTATGTTGTTATATAGTTAATATTATAACATGTTTATGTTGTTATATAGTTAATAATAATAATATAACATGTTTATGTTGTTATATAGTTAATCATAATAATAATATAACATGTTTATGTTGTTATATAGTTAATAATAATAATATAACATGTTTATGTTGTTATATAGTTAATAATAATAATAATATAACATGTTTATGTTGTTATATAGTTAATAATAATAATAATATAACATGTTTATGTTATATAGTTAATAATAATAATAATATAACATGTTTATGTTGTTATATAGTTAATAATAATAATAATATAGCATGTTTATGTTGTTATATAGTTAATAATAATAATAATAATAATATAACATGTTTATGTTGTTATATAGTTAATAATAATAATATAACATGTTTATGTTGTTATATAGTTAATATTATAACATGTTTATGTTGTTATATAGTTCATAATATTAATAATATAGCATGTTTATGTTGTTATATAGTTAATAATAATAATAATATAACATGTTTATGTTGTTATATAGTTAATAATAATCATAATATAACATGTTTATGTTGTTATATAGTTAATAATAATAATAATATAACATGTTTATGTTGTTATATAGTTAATAATAATAATAATAATATAACATGTTTATGTTGTTATATAGTTAATAATAATATTAATAATATAGCATGTTTATGTTGTTATATAGTTAATAATAATAATAATATAACATGTTGATGTTGTTATATAGTTAATAATAATAATAATAAAACATGTTTATGTTGTTATATAGTTAATAATAATAATATAACATGTTTATGTTGTTATATAGTTATTATAATAATATAGCATGTTTATGTTGTTATATAGTTATTATAACATGTTTATGTTGTTATATAGTTAATAATAATAATAATAATATAACATGTTTATGTTGTTATATAGTTCATAATAATAATATATGTTGTTATATAGTTAATAATTATAATAATATAGCATGTTTATGTTGTTATATAGTTAATAATAATAATAATATAACATGTTTATGTTGTTATATAATTAATAATAATAATAATATAACATGTTTATGTTGTTATATAGTTAATAATAATAATAATAATATAACATGTTTATGTTGTTATATAGTTAATAATAATAATAACATGTTTATGTTGTTATATAGTTCATAATAATAATATATGTTGTTATATAGTTAATAATAATAATAATATAGCATGTTTATGTTGTTATATAGTTAATATTATAACATGTTTATGTTGTTATATAGTTAATAATAACGTAACATGTTTATGTTGTTATATAGTTAATAATAATAATAATATAACATGTTTATGTTGTTATATAGTTAATAATAATAATAATATAACATGTTTATGTTGTTATATAGTTAATAATAATAATAATAATATAGCATGTTTATGTTGTTATATAGTTAATAATAATAATATAACATGTTTATGTTGTTATATAGTTAATAATAATAATAATATAACATGTTTATGTTGTTATATAGTTAATAATAATAATAATATAACATGTTTATGTTGTTATATAGTTCATAATATTAATAATATAGCATGTTTATGTTGTTATATAGTTAATAATAATAATAATATAACATGTTTATGTTGTTATATAGTTAATATTATAACATGTTTATGTTGTTATATAGTTAATCATAATAATAATATAACATGTTTATGTTGTTATATAGTTAATAATAATCATAATATAACATGTTTATGTTGTTATATAGTTAATAATAATAATAATATAACATGTTTATGTTGTTATATAGTTAATAATAATAATAATAATATAGCATGTTTATGTTGTTATATAGTTAATAATAATAATATAACATGTTTATGTTGTTATATAGTTAATAATAATAATAATAATATAACATGTTTATGTTGTTATATAGTTAATAATAATAATATAACATGTTTATGTTGTTATATAGTTAATAATAATAATAATAATATAACATGTTTATGTTGTTATATAGTTAATAATAATAATAATAATATAACATGTTTATGTTGTTATATAGTTCATAATATTAATAATATAGCATGTTTATGTTGTTATATAGTTAATAATAATAATAATATAACATGTTTATGTTGTTATGTAGTTCATAATAATAATAATATAACATGTTTATGTTGTTATATAGTTAATAATAATAATAATATAACATGTTTATGTTGTTATATAGTTAATAATAATAATAATATAGCATGTTTATGTTGTTATGTAGTTAATAATAATAATAATATATCATGTGTATGTTGTTATATAGTTAATAATAATAATAATATAACATGTTTATGTTGTTATATAGTTAATAATAATAATAATATAGCATGTTTATGTTGTTATATAGTTAATAATAATAATAATATAACATGTTTATGTTGTTATGTAGTTAATAATAATAATAGAACATGTTTATGTTGTTATATAGTTAATATTATAACATGTTTATGTTGTTATATAGTTAATAATAATAATATAACATGTTTATGTTGTTATATAGTTAATCATAATAATAATATAACATGTTTATGTTGTTATATAGTTAATAATAATAATATAACATGTTTATGTTGTTATATAGTTAATAATAATAATAATATAACATGTTTATGTTGTTATATAGTTAATAATAATAATAATATAACATGTTTATGTTATATAGTTAATAATAATAATAATATAACATGTTTATGTTGTTATATAGTTAATAATAATAATAATATAGCATGTTTATGTTGTTATATAGTTAATAATAATAATAATAATAATATAACATGTTTATGTTGTTATATAGTTAATAATAATAATATAACATGTTTATGTTGTTATATAGTTAATATTATAACATGTTTATGTTGTTATATAGTTCATAATATTAATAATATAGCATGTTTATGTTGTTATATAGTTAATAATAATAATAATATAACATGTTTATGTTGTTATATAGTTAATAATAATCATAATATAACATGTTTATGTTGTTATATAGTTAATAATAATAATAATATAACATGTTTATGTTGTTATATAGTTAATAATAATAATAATAATATAACATGTTTATGTTGTTATATAGTTAATAATAATCATAATATAACATGTTTATGTTGTTATATAGTTAATAATAATAATAATATAACATGTTTATGTTGTTATATAGTTAATAATAATAATAATAATATAACATGTTTATGTTGTTATATAGTTCATAATATTAATAATATAGCATGTTTATGTTGTTATATAGTTAATAATAATAATAATATAACATGTTTATGTTGTTATATAGTTAATAATAATCATAATATAACATGTTTATGTTGTTATATAGTTAATAATAATAATAATATAACATGTTTATGTTGTTATATAGTTAATAATAATAATAATAATATAACATGTTTATGTTGTTATATAGTTAATAATAATCATAATATAACATGTTTATGTTGTTATATAGTTAATAATAATAATAATATAACATGTTTATGTTGTTATATAGTTAATAATAATAATAATAATATAACATGTTTATGTTGTTATATAGTTCATAATATTAATAATATAGCATGTTTATGTTGTTATATAGTTAATAATAATAATATAACATGTTTATGTTGTTATATAGTTAATAATAATAATAATATAGCATGTTTATGTTGTTATGTAGTTAATAATAATAATAATAAAACATGTTTATGTTGTTATATAGTTCATAATAATAATAATATAACATGTTTATGTTGTTATATAGTTAATATTATAACATGTTTATGTTGTTATATAGTTAATAATAATAATATAACATGTTTATGTTGTTATATAGTTAATAATTATAATAATATAGCATGTTTATGTTGTTATATAGTTAATAATAATAATAATATAACATGTTTATGTTGTTATATAGTTAATAATAATAATAATATAACATGTTTATGTTATATAGTTAATAATAATAATAATATAACATGTTTATGTTGTTATATAGTTAATAATAATAATAATAATATAACATGTTTATGTTGTTATATAGTTAATAATAATAATATAACATGTTTATGTTGTTATATAGTTAATAATAATAATAATATAACATGTTTATGTTGTTATATAGTTAATATTATAACATGTTTATGTTGTTATATAGTTAATAATAATAATATAACATGTTTATGTTGTTATATAGTTAATAATAATAATAATAATAATATAACATGTTTATGTTGTTATATAGTTCATAATAATAATATATGTTGTTATATAGTTAATAATTATAATAATATAACATGTTTATGTTGTTATATAGTTAATAATAATAATAATATAACATGTTTATGTTATATAGTTAATAATAATAATAATATAACATGTTTATGTTGTTATATAGTTAATAATAATAATAATAATATAACATGTTTATGTTGTTATATAGTTAATAATAATAATAACATGTTTATGTTGTTATATAGTTCATAATAATAATATATGTTGTTATATAGTTAATAATAATAATATAGCATGTTTATGTTGTTATATAGTTAATAATAATGTAACATGTTTATGTTGTTATATAGTTAATAATAATAATAATATAACATGTTTATGTTGTTATATAGTTCATAATATTAATAATATAGCATGTTTATGTTGTTATATAGTTAATAATAATAATAATATAACATGTTTATGTTGTTATATAGTTAATAATAATAATAATATAACATGTTTATGTTGTTATATAGTTAATAATAATAATAATATAACATGTTTATGTTGTTATATAGTTAATATTATAACATGTTTATGTTGTTATATAGTTAATCATAATAATAATATAACATGTTTATGTTGTTATATAGTTAATAATAATAATAATAATATAACATGTTTATGTTGTTATATAGTTCATAATATTAATAATATAGCATGTTTATGTTGTTATATAGTTAATAATAATAATAATATAACATGTTTATGTTGTTATATAGTTAATAATAATAATAATATAGCATGTTTATGTTGTTATGTAGTTAATAATAATAATAATATAACATGTTTATGTTGTTATATAGTTCATAATAATAATAATATAACATGTTTATGTTGTTATATAGTTAATAATAATTAATATTACATGTTTATGTTGTTATATAGTTAATAATAATAATATAACATGTTTATGTTGTTATATAGTTAATAATTATAATAATATAGCATGTTTTTGTTGTTATATAGTTAATAATAATAATAATATAACATGTTTATGTTGTTATATAGTTAATAATAATAATAATATAACATGTTTATGTTATATAGTTAATAATAATAATAATATAACATGTTTATGTTGTTATATAGTTAATAATAATCATAATAATATAACATGTTTATGTTGTTATATAGTTAATAATAATAATATAACATGTTTATGTTGTTATATAGTTAATAATAATAATATAACATGTTTATGTTGTTATATAGTTAATAATAATAATAATAGAACATGTTTATGTTGTTATATAGTTAATAATAATAATAATAATATAACATGTTGATGTTGTTATATAGTTAATAATAATAAAACATGTTTATGTTGTTATATAGTTAATAATAATAATAATATAGCATGTTTATGTTGTTATATAGTTAATAATAGTATAACATGTTTATGTTGTTATATAGTTAATAATAATAATAATATAGCATGTTTATGTTGTTATATAGTTAATAATAATAATAAAACATGTTTATGTTGTTATATAGTTAATAATAATAATAATGTAACATGTTTATGTTGTTATATAGTTAATAATAATAATAATATCACATGTTTATGTTGTTATATAGTTAATAATAATAATAAAACATGTTTATGTTGTTATATAGTTAATAATAATAATAATAATAACATGCTTATGTTGTTATATAGTTAATAATAATAATAATATAACATGCTTATGTTGTTATATAGTTAATAATAATATAACATGTTTATGTTGTTATATAGTTAATAATAATAATATAGCATGTTTATATTGTTATATAGTTAATAATAATATAACATGTTTATGTTGTTATATAGTTAATAATAATAATAAAACATGTTTATGTTGTTATATAGTTAATAATAATATAACATGTTTATGTTGTTATATAGTTAATAATAATAATAATATAACATGTTTATGTTGTTATATAGTTAATAATAATAATAATAATAACATGTTTATGTTGTTATATAGTTAATAATAATAATAAAACATGTTTATGTTGTTATATAGTTAATAATAATAATAATATAGCATGTTTATGTTGTTATATAGTTAATAATAATAATAATATAACATGTTGATGTTGTTATATAGTTAATAATAATAATAAAACATGTTTATGTTGTTATATAGTTAATAATAATAATAATGTAACATGTTTATGTTGTTATATAGTTAATAATAATAATATAGCATGTTTATATTGTTATATAGTTAATAATAATATAACATGTTTATGTTGTTATATAGTTAATAATAATAATAATATAACATGTTGATGTTGTTATATAGTTAATAATAATAATAATAATAATAATAACATGTTTATGTTGTTATATAGTTAATAATAATAATAATAATAATAATAATAATAACATGCTTATGTTGTTATATAGTTAATAATAATAATAATAATAACATGTTTATGTTGTTATATAGTTAATAATAATAATAATAATAATAACATGCTTATGTTGTTATATAGTTAATAATAATAATAATAATAATAACATGTTTATGTTGTTATATAGTTAATAATAATAATAGAACATGTTTATGTTGTTATATAGTTAATAATAATAATAATATAGTTAATAATAATAATAAAACATGTTTATGTTGTTATATAGTTATAATAATAATAATAATAACATGTTTATGTTGTTATATAGTTAATAATAATATAACATGTTTATGTTGTTATATAGTTAATAATAATAATAATAATAGAACATGTTTATGTTGTTATATAGTTAATACTAATAATATAACATGTTTATGTTGTTATATAGTTAATAATAATAATAAAACATGTTTATGTTGTTATATAGTTAATAATAATAATAATATAACATGTTTATGTTGTTATATAGTTAATAATAATAATATAACATGTTTATGTTGTTATATAGTTAATAATAATAATATAACATGTTGATGTTGTTATATAGTTAATAATAATAATAAAACATGTTTATGTTGTGATATAGTGAATAATAATAATAATATATAATAATGATAATATAACATGTTTATGTTGTTATATAGTTAATAATAATAATAATAATATAACATGTTTATGTTGTTATATAGTTAATAATAATATTAATAATATAGCATGTTTATGTTGTTATATAGTTAATAATAATAATAATATAACATGTTGATGTTGTTATATAGTTAATAATAATAATAATAAAACATGTTTATGTTGTTATATAGTTAATAATAATAATATAACATGTTTATGTTGTTATATAGTTAATAATTATAATAATATAGCATGTTTATGTTGTTATATAGTTATTATAACATGTTTATGTTGTTATATAGTTAATAATAATAATAATAATATAACATGTTTATGTTGTTATATAGTTCATAATAATAATATATGTTGTTATATAGTTAATAATTATAATAATATAGCATGTTTATGTTGTTATATAGTTAATAATAATAATAATATAACATGTTTATGTTGTTATATAATTAATAATAATAATAATATAACATGTTTATGTTGTTATATAGTTAATAATAATAATAATAATATAACATGTTTATGTTGTTATATAGTTAATAATAATAATAACATGTTTATGTTGTTATATAGTTCATAATAATAATATATGTTGTTATATAGTTAATAATAATAATAATATAGCATGTTTATGTTGTTATATAGTTAATATTATAACATGTTTATGTTGTTATATAGTTAATAATAATGTAACATGTTTATGTTGTTATATAGTTAATAATAATAATAATAATATAACATGTTTATGTTGTTATATAGTTAATAATAATAATAATATAACATGTTTATGTTGTTATATAGTTAATAATAATAATAATAATATAGCATGTTTATGTTGTTATATAGTTAATAATAATAATATAACATGTTTATGTTGTTATATAGTTAATAATAATAATAATATAACATGTTTATGTTGTTATATAGTTAATAATAATAATAATATAACATGTTTATGTTGTTATATAGTTAATAATAATAATAATAATATAACATGTTTATGTTGTTATATAGTTCATAATATTAATAATATAGCATGTTTATGTTGTTATATAGTTAATAATAATAATAATATAACATGTTTATGTTGTTATATAGTTAATATTATAACATGTTTATGTTGTTATATAGTTAATCATAATAATATAACATGTTTATGTTGTTATATAGTTAATAATAATCATAATATAACATGTTTATGTTGTTATATAGTTAATAATAATAATAATATAACATGTTTATGTTGTTATATAGTTAATAATAATAATAATAATATAGCATGTTTATGTTGTTATATAGTTAATAATAATAATATAACATGTTTATGTTGTTATATAGTTAATAATAATAATAAAACATGTTTATGTTGTTATATAGTTATAATAATAATAATAATAACATGTTTATGTTGTTATATAGTTAATAATAATATAACATGTTTATGTTGTTATATAGTTAATAATAATAATAATAATAGAACATGTTTATGTTGTTATATAGTTAATACTAATAATATAACATGTTTATGTTGTTATATAGTTAATAATAATAATAAAACATGTTTATGTTGTTATATAGTTAATAATAATAATAATATAACATGTTTATGTTGTTATATAGTTAATAATAATAATATAACATGTTTATGTTGTTATATAGTTAATAATAATAATATAACATGTTGATGTTGTTATATAGTTAATAATAATAATAAAACATGTTTATGTTGTGATATAGTGAATAATAATAATAATATATAATAATGATAATATAACATGTTTATGTTGTTATATAGTTAATAATAATAATAATAATATAACATGTTTATGTTGTTATATAGTTAATAATAATATTAATAATATAGCATGTTTATGTTGTTATATAGTTAATAATAATAATAATATAACATGTTGATGTTGTTATATAGTTAATAATAATAATAATAAAACATGTTTATGTTGTTATATAGTTAATAATAATAATATAACATGTTTATGTTGTTATATAGTTAATAATTATAATAATATAGCATGTTTATGTTGTTATATAGTTATTATAACATGTTTATGTTGTTATATAGTTAATAATAATAATAATATAACATGTTTATGTTGTTATATAGTTCATAATAATAATATATGTTGTTATATAGTTAATAATTATAATAATATAGCATGTTTATGTTGTTATATAGTTAATAATAATAATAATATAACATGTTTATGTTGTTATATAGTTAATAATAATAATAATAATATAACATGTTTATGTTGTTATATAGTTAATAACAATAATAACATGTTTATGTTGTTATATAGTTCATAATAATAATATATGTTGTTATATAGTTAATAATAATAATAATATAGCATGTTTATGTTGTTATATAGTTAATATTATAACATGTTTATGTTGTTATATAGTTAATAATAATGTAACATGTTTATGTTGTTATATAGTTAATAATAATAATAATATAACATGTTTATGTTGTTATATAGTTAATAATAATAATAATATAACATGTTTATGTTGTTATATAGTTAATAATAATAATAATAATATAGCATGTTTATGTTGTTATATAGTTAATAATAATAATATAACATGTTTATGTTGTTATATAGTTAATAATAATAATAATATAACATGTTTATGTTGTTATATAGTTAATAATAATAATAATAATATAACATGTTTATGTTGTTATATAGTTCATAATATTAATAATATAGCATGTTTATGTTGTTATATAGTTAATAATAATAATAATATAACATGTTTATGTTGTTATATAGTTAATATTATAACATGTTTATGTTGTTATATAGTTAATCATAATAATAATATAACATGTTTATGTTGTTATATAGTTAATAATAATAATAATATAACATGTTTATGTTGTTATATAGTTAATAATAATAATAATAATATAGCATGTTTATGTTGTTATATAGTTAATAATAATAATATAACATGTTTATGTTGTTATATAGTTAATAATAATAATAATAATATAACATGTTTATGTTGTTATATAGTTAATAATAATAATAATATAACATGTTTATGTTGTTATATAGTTAATAATAATAATAATAATATAACATGTTTATGTTGTTATATAGTTCATAATATTAATAATATAGCATGTTTATGTTGTTATATAGTTAATAATAATAATAATATAACATGTTTATGTTGTTATGTAGTTCATAATAATAATAATATAACATGTTTATGTTGTTATATAGTTAATAATAATAATAATATAACATGTTTATGTTGTTATATAGTTAATAATAATAATAATATAGCATGTTTATGTTGTTATGTAGTTAATAATAATAATAATATATCATGTGTATGTTGTTATATAGTTAATAATAATAATAATATAACATGTTTATGTTGTTATATAGTTAATAATAATAATAATATAGCATGTTTATGTTGTTATATAGTTAATAATAATAATAATATAACATGTTTATGTTGTTATGTAGTCAATAATAATAATAGAACATGTTTATGTTGTTATATAGTTAATATTATAACATGTTTATGTTGTTATATAGTTAATAATAATAATAATATAACATGTTTATGTTGTTATATAGTTAATCATAATAATAATATAACATGTTTATGTTGTTATATAGTTAATAATAATAATATAACATGTTTATGTTGTTATATAGTTAATAATAATAATAATATAACATGTTTATGTTGTTATATAGTTAATAATAATAATAATATAACATGTTTATGTTATATAGTTAATAATAATAATAATATAACATGTTTATGTTGTTATATAGTTAATAATAATAATAATATAGCATGTTTATGTTGTTATATAGTTAATAATAATAATAATAATAATATAACATGTTTATGTTGTTATATAGTTAATAATAATAATATAACATGTTTATGTTGTTATATAGTTAATATTATAACATGTTTATGTTGTTATATAGTTCATAATATTAATAATATAGCATGTTTATGTTGTTATATAGTTAATAATAATAATAATATAACATGTTTATGTTGTTATATAGTTAATAATAATCATAATATAACATGTTTATGTTGTTATATAGTTAATAATAATAATAATAATATAACATGTTTATGTTGTTATATAGTTAATAATAATCATAATATAACATGTTTATGTTGTTATATAGTTAATAATAATAATAATATAACATGTTTATGTTGTTATATAGTTAATAATAATAATAATAATATAACATGTTTATGTTGTTATATAGTTCATAATATTAATAATATAGCATGTTTATGTTGTTATATAGTTAATAATAATCATAATATAACATGTTTATGTTGTTATATAGTTAATAATAATAATAATATAACATGTTTATGTTGTTATATAGTTAATAATAATAATAATAATAATATAACATGTTTATGTTGTTATATAGTTCATAATATTAATAATATAGCATGTTTATGTTGTTATATAGTTAATAATAATAATAATATAACATGTTTATGTTGTTATATAGTTAATATTATAACATGTTTATGTTGTTATATAGTTAATCATAATAATATAACATGTTTATGTTGTTATATAGTTAATAATAATCATAATATAACATGTTTATGTTGTTATATAGTTAATAATAATAATAATATAACATGTTTATGTTGTTATATAGTTAATAATAATAATAATAATATAGCATGTTTATGTTGTTATATAGTTAATAATAATAATATAACATGTTTATGTTGTTATATAGTTAATAATAATAATAAAACATGTTTATGTTGTTATATAGTTATAATAATAATAATAATAACATGTTTATGTTGTTATATAGTTAATAATAATATAACATGTTTATGTTGTTATATAGTTAATAATAATAATAATAATAGAACATGTTTATGTTGTTATATAGTTAATACTAATAATATAACATGTTTATGTTGTTATATAGTTAATAATAATAATAAAACATGTTTATGTTGTTATATAGTTAATAATAATAATAATATAACATGTTTATGTTGTTATATAGTTAATAATAATAATATAACATGTTTATGTTGTTATATAGTTAATAATAATAATATAACATGTTGATGTTGTTATATAGTTAATAATAATAATAAAACATGTTTATGTTGTGATATAGTGAATAATAATAATAATATATAATAATGATAATATAACATGTTTATGTTGTTATATAGTTAATAATAATAATAATAATATAACATGTTTATGTTGTTATATAGTTAATAATAATATTAATAATATAGCATGTTTATGTTGTTATATAGTTAATAATAATAATAATATAACATGTTGATGTTGTTATATAGTTAATAATAATAATAATAAAACATGTTTATGTTGTTATATAGTTAATAATAATAATATAACATGTTTATGTTGTTATATAGTTAATAATTATAATAATATAGCATGTTTATGTTGTTATATAGTTATTATAACATGTTTATGTTGTTATATAGTTCATAATAATAATATATGTTGTTATATAGTTAATAATTATAATAATATAGCATGTTTATGTTGTTATATAGTTAATAATAATAATAATATAACATGTTTATGTTGTTATATAATTAATAATAATAATAATATAACATGTTTATGTTGTTATATAGTTAATAATAATAATAATAATATAACATGTTTATGTTGTTATATAGTTAATAACAATAATAACATGTTTATGTTGTTATATAGTTCATAATAATAATATATGTTGTTATATAGTTAATAATAATAATAATATAGCATGTTTATGTTGTTATATAGTTAATATTATAACATGTTTATGTTGTTATATAGTTAATAATAATGTAACATGTTTATGTTGTTATATAGTTAATAATAATAATAATATAACATGTTTATGTTGTTATATAGTTAATAATAATAATATAACATGTTTATGTTGTTATATAGTTAATAATAATAATAATATAACATGTTTATGTTGTTATATAGTTAATAATAATAATAATATAACATGTTTATGTTGTTATATAGTTAATAATAATAATAATAATATAACATGTTTATGTTGTTATATAGTTCATAATATTAATAATATAGCATGTTTATGTTGTTATATAGTTAATAATAATAATAATATAACATGTTTATGTTGTTATATAGTTAATATTATAACATGTTTATGTTGTTATATAGTTAATCATAATAATAATATAACATGTTTATGTTGTTATATAGTTAATAATAATCATAATATAACATGTTTATGTTGTTATATAGTTAATAATAATAATAATATAACATGTTTATGTTGTTATATAGTTAATAATAATAATAATAATATAGCATGTTTATGTTGTTATATAGTTAATAATAATAATATAACATGTTTATGTTGTTATATAGTTAATAATAATAATAATAATATAACATGTTTATGTTGTTATATAGTTCATAATATTAATAATATAGCATGTTTATGTTGTTATATAGTTAATAATAATAATAATATAACATGTTTATGTTGTTATGTAGTTCATAATAATAATAATATAACATGTTTATGTTGTTATATAGTTAATAATAATAATAATATAACATGTTTATGTTGTTATATAGTTAATAATAATAATAATATAGCATGTTTATGTTGTTATGTAGTTAATAATAATAATAATATATCATGTGTATGTTGTTATATAGTTAATAATAATAATAATATAACATGTTTATGTTGTTATATAGTTAATAATAATAATAATATAGCATGTTTATGTTGTTATATAGTTAATAATAATAATAATATAACATGTTTATGTTGTTATGTAGTCAATAATAATAATAGAACATGTTTATGTTGTTATATAGTTAATATTATAACATGTTTATGTTGTTATATAGTTAATAATAATAATAATATAACATGTTTATGTTGTTATATAGTTAATCATAATAATAATATAACATGTTTATGTTGTTATATAGTTAATAATAATAATATAACATGTTTATGTTGTTATATAGTTAATAATAATAATAATATAACATGTTTATGTTATATAGTTAATAATAATAATAATATAACATGTTTATGTTGTTATATAGTTAATAATAATAATAATATAGCATGTTTATGTTGTTATATAGTTAATAATAATAATAATAATAATATAACATGTTTATGTTGTTATATAGTTAATAATAATAATATAACATGTTTATGTTGTTATATAGTTAATATTATAACATGTTTATGTTGTTATATAGTTCATAATATTAATAATATAGCATGTTTATGTTGTTATATAGTTAATAATAATAATAATATAACATGTTTATGTTGTTATATAGTTAATAATAATCATAATATAACATGTTTATGTTGTTATATAGTTAATAATAATAATAATAATATAACATGTTTATGTTGTTATATAGTTAATAATAATCATAATATAACATGTTTATGTTGTTATATAGTTAATAATAATAATAATATAACATGTTTATGTTGTTATATAGTTAATAATAATAATAATAATATAACATGTTTATGTTGTTATATAGTTCATAATATTAATAATATAGCATGTTTATGTTGTTATATAGTTAATAATAATAATAATATAACATGTTTATGTTGTTATATAGTTAATAATAATCATAATATAACATGTTTATGTTGTTATATAGTTAATAATAATAATAATATAACATGTTTATGTTGTTATATAGTTAATAATAATAATAATAATATAACATGTTTATGTTGTTATATAGTTAATAATAATCATAATATAACATGTTTATGTTGTTATATAGTTAATAATAATAATAATATAACATGTTTATGTTGTTATATAGTTAATAATAATAATAATAATATAACATGTTTATGTTGTTATATAGTTCATAATATTAATAATATAGCATGTTTATGTTGTTATATAGTTAATAATAATAATATAACATGTTTATGTTGTTATATAGTTAATAATAATAATAATATAGCATGTTTATGTTGTTATGTAGTTAATAATAATAATAATAAAACATGTTTATGTTGTTATATAGTTCATAATAATAATAATATAACATGTTTATGTTGTTATATAGTTAATATTATAACATGTTTATGTTGTTATATAGTTAATAATAATAATATAACATGTTTATGTTGTTATATAGTTAATAATTATAATAATATAGCATGTTTATGTTGTTATATAGTTAATAATAATAATAATATAACATGTTTATGTTGTTATATAGTTAATAATAATAATAATATAACATGTTTATGTTATATAGTTAATAATAATAATAATATAACATGTTTATGTTGTTATATAGTTAATAATAATAATAATAATATAACATGTTTATGTTGTTATATAGTTAATAATAATAATATAACATGTTTATGTTGTTATATAGTTAATAATAATAATAATAGAACATGTTTATGTTGTTATATAGTTAATAATAATAATAATATAACATGTTTATGTTGTTATATAGTTAATATTATAACATGTTTATGTTGTTATATAGTTAATAATAATAATATAACATGTTTATGTTGTTATATAGTTAATAATTATAATAATATAGCATGTTTATGTTGTTATATAGTTATTATAACATGTTTATGTTGTTATATAGTTAATAATAATAATAATAATAATATAACATGTTTATGTTGTTATATAGTTCATAATAATAATATATGTTGTTATATAGTTAATAATTATAATAATATAACATGTTTATGTTGTTATATAGTTAATAATAATAATAATATAACATGTTTATGTTATATAGTTAATAATAATAATAATATAACATGTTTATGTTGTTATATAGTTAATAATAATAATAATAATATAGCATGTTTATGTTGTTATATAGTTAATAATAATAATATAACATGTTTATGTTGTTATATAGTTAATAATAATAATAATATAACATGTTTATGTTGTTATATAGTTAATAATAATAATAATATAACATGTTTATGTTGTTATATAGTTAATAATAATAATAATAATATAACATGTTTATGTTGTTATATAGTTCATAATATTAATAATATAGCATGTTTATGTTGTTATATAGTTAATAATAATAATAATATAACATGTTTATGTTGTTATATAGTTAATAATAATAATAATATAACATGTTTATGTTGTTATATAGTTAATAATAATAATAATATAACATGTTTATGTTGTTATATAGTTAATATTATAACATGTTTATGTTGTTATATAGTTAATCATAATAATAATATAACATGTTTATGTTGTTATATAGTTAATAATAATAATAATAATATAACATGTTTATGTTGTTATATAGTTCATAATATTAATAATATAGCATGTTTATGTTGTTATATAGTTAATAATAATAATAATATAACATGTTTATGTTGTTATATAGTTAATAATAATAATAATATAGCATGTTTATGTTGTTATGTAGTTAATAATAATAATAATATAACATGTTTATGTTGTTATATAGTTCATAATAATAATAATATAACATGTTTATGTTGTTATATAGTTAATAATAATTAATATTACATGTTTATGTTGTTATATAGTTAATAATAATAATATAACATGTTAATGTTGTTATATAGTTAATAATTATAATAATATAGCATGTTTTTGTTGTTATATAGTTAATAATAATAATAATATAACATGTTTATGTTGTTATATAGTTAATAATAATAATAATATAACATGTTTATGTTATATAGTTAATAATCATAATAATATAACATGTTTATGTTGTTATATAGTTAATAATAATCATAATAATATAACATGTTTATGTTGTTATATAGTTAATAATAATAATATAACATGTTTATGTTGTTATATAGTTAATAATAATAATATAACATGTTTATGTTGTTATATAGTTAATAATAATAATAATAGAACATGTTTATGTTGTTATATAGTTAATAATAATAATAATAATATAACATGTTGATGTTGTTATATAGTTAATAATAATAAAACATGTTTATGTGTTATATAGTTAATAATAATAATAATATAGCATGTTTATGTTGTTATATAGTTAATAATAATAATATAGCATGTTTATGTTGTTATATAGTTAATAATAATAATGTAACATGTTTATGTTGTTATATAGTTAATAATAATAATAATAATATAACATGTTGATGTTGTTATATAGTTAATAATAATAAAACATGTTTATGTTGTTATATAGTTAATAATAATAATAATATAGCATGTTTATGTTGTTATATAGTTAATAATAATATAACATGTTATGTTGTTATATAGTTAATAATAATAATAATATAGCATGTTTATGTTGTTATATAGTTAATAATAATAATAAAACATGTTTATGTTGTTATATAGTTAATAATAATAATAATATCACATGTTTATGTTGTTATATAGTTAATAATAATAATAAAACATGCTTATGTTGTTATATAGTTAATAATAATAATAATAATAACATGCTTATGTTGTTATATAGTTAATAATAATAATAATATAACATGCTTATGTTGTTATATAGTTAATAATAATATAACATGTTTATGTTGTTATATAGTTAATAATAATAATATAGCATGTTTATATTGTTATATAGTTAATAATAATATAACATGTTTATGTTGTTATATAGTTAATAATAATAATAAAACATGTTTATGTTGTTATATAGTTAATAATAATATAACATGTTTATGTTGTTATATAGTTAATAATAATAATAATATAACATGTTTATGTTGTTATATAGTTAATAATAATAATAATAATAACATGTTTATGTTGTTATATAGTTAATAATAATAATAAAACATGTTTATGTTGTTATATAGTTAATAATAATAATAATATAGCATGTTTATGTTGTTATATAGTTAATAATAATAATAATATAACATGTTGATGTTGTTATATAGTTAATAATAATAATAAAACATGTTTATGTTGTTATATAGTTAATAATAATAATAATGTAACATGTTTATGTTGTTATATAGTTAATAATAATAATATAGCATGTTTATATTGTTATATAGTTAATAATAATATAACATGTTTATGTTGTTATATAGTTAATAATAATAATAATATAACATGTTGATGTTGTTATATAGTTAATAATAATAATAATAATAATAACATGTTTATGTTGTTATATAGTTAATAATAATAATAATAATAATAATAATAATAACATGCTTATGTTGTTATATAGTTAATAATAATAATAATAATAACATGTTTATGTTGTTATATAGTTAATAATAATAATAATAATAATAACATGCTTATGTTGTTATATAGTTAATAATAATAATAATAATAATAACATGTTTATGTTGTTATATAGTTAATAATAATAATAATAATAATAACATGTTTATGTTGTTATATAGTTAATAATAATAATAGAACATGTTTATGTTGTTATATAGTTAATAATAATAATAATATAGTTAATAATAATAATAAAACATGTTTATGTTGTTATATAGTTATAATAATAATAATAATAACATGTTTATGTTGTTATATAGTTAATAATAATATAACATGTTTATGTTGTTATATAGTTAATAATAATAATAATAATAGAACATGTTTATGTTGTTATATAGTTAATACTAATAATATAACATGTTTATGTTGTTATATAGTTAATAATAATAATAAAACATGTTTATGTTGTTATATAGTTAATAATAATATAACATGTTTATGTTGTTATATAGTTAATAATAATAATATAACATGTTTATGTTGTTATATAGTTAATAATAATAATATAACATGTTGATGTTGTTATATAGTTAATAATAATAATAAAACATGTTTATGTTGTGATATAGTGAATAATAATAATAATATATAATAATGATAATATAACATGTTTATGTTGTTATATAGTTAATAATATAATAATAATATACATGTTTATGTTGTTATATAGTTAATAATAATATTAATAATATAGCATGTTTATGTTGTTATATAGTTAATAATAATAATAATATAACATGTTGATGTTGTTATATAGTTAATAATAATAATAATAAAACATGTTTATGTTGTTATATAGTTAATAATAATAATATAACATGTTTATGTTGTTATATAGTTAATAATTATAATAATATAGCATGTTTATGTTGTTATATAGTTATTATAACATGTTTATGTTGTTATATAGTTAATAATAATAATAATAATATAACATGTTTATGTTGTTATATAGTTCATAATAATAATATATGTTGTTATATAGTTAATAATTATAATAATATAGCATGTTTATGTTGTTATATAGTTAATAATAATAATAATATAACATGTTTATGTTGTTATATAATTAATAATAATAATAATATAACATGTTTATGTTGTTATATAGTTAATAATAATAATAATAATATAACATGTTTATGTTGTTATATAGTTAATAATAATAATAACATGTTTATGTTGTTATATAGTTCATAATAATAATATATGTTGTTATATAGTTAATAATAATAATAATATAGCATGTTTATGTTGTTATATAGTTAATATTATAACATGTTTATGTTGTTATATAGTTAATAATAATATAACATGTTTATGTTGTTATATAGTTAATCATAATAATAATATAACATGTTATGTTGTTATATAGTTAATAATAATAATATAACATGTTTATGTTGTTATATAGTTAATAATAATAATAATATAACATGTTTATGTTGTTATATAGTTAATAATAATAATAATATAACATGTTTATGTTATATAGTTAATAATAATAATAATATAACATGTTTATGTTGTTATATAGTTAATAATAATAATAATATAGCATGTTTATGTTGTTATATAGTTAATAATAATAATAATAATAATATAACATGTTTATGTTGTTATATAGTTAATAATAATAATATAACATGTTTATGTTGTTATATAGTTAATATTATAACATGTTTATGTTGTTATATAGTTCATAATATTAATAATATAGCATGTTTATGTTGTTATATAGTTAATAATAATAATAATATAACATGTTTATGTTGTTATATAGTTAATAATAATCATAATATAACATGTTTATGTTGTTATATAGTTAATAATAATAATAATAATATAACATGTTTATGTTGTTATATAGTTAATAATAATCATAATATAACATGTTTATGTTGTTATATAGTTAATAATAATAATAATATAACATGTTTATGTGTTATATAGTTAATAATAATCATAATATAACATGTTTATGTTGTTATATAGTTAATAATAATAATAATATAACATGTTTATGTTGTTATATAGTTAATAATAATAATAATAATATAACATGTTTATGTTGTTATATAGTTAATAATAATCATAATATAACATGTTTATGTTGTTATATAGTTAATAATAATAATAATATAACATGTTTATGTTTGTTATATAGTTAATAATAATAATAATAATATAACATGTTTATGTTGTTATATAGTTCATAATATTAATAATATAGCATGTTTATGTTGTTATATAGTTAATAATAATAATATAACATGTTTATGTTGTTATATAGTTAATAATAATAATAATATAGCATGTTTATGTTGTTATGTAGTTAATAATAATAATAATAAAACATGTTTATGTTGTTATATAGTTCATAATAATAATAATATAACATGTTTATGTTGTTATATAGTTAATATTATAACATGTTTATGTTGTTATATAGTTAATAATAATAATATAACATGTTTATGTTGTTATATAGTTAATAATTATAATAATATAGCATGTTTATGTTGTTATATAGTTAATAATAATAATAATATAACATGTTTATGTTGTTATATAGTTAATAATAATAATAATATAACATGTTTATGTTATATAGTTAATAATAATAATAATATAACATGTTTATGTTGTTATATAGTTAATAATAATAATAATAATATAACATGTTTATGTTGTTATATAGTTAATAATAATAATATAACATGTTTATGTTGTTATATAGTTAATAATAATAATAATAGAACATGTTTATGTTGTTATATAGTTAATAATAATAATAATATAACATGTTTATGTTGTTATATAGTTAATATTATAACATGTTTATGTTGTTATATAGTTAATAATAATAATATAACATGTTTATGTTGTTATATAGTTAATAATTATAATAATATAGCATGTTTATGTTGTTATATAGTTATTATAACATGTTTATGTTGTTATATAGTTAATAATAATAATAATAATAATATAACATGTTTATGTTGTTATATAGTTCATAATAATAATATATGTTGTTATATAGTTAATAATTATAATAATATAACATGTTTATGTTGTTATATAGTTAATAATAATAATAATATAACATGTTTATGTTATATAGTTAATAATAATAATAATATAGCATGTTTATGTTGTTATATAGTTAATAATAATAATAATATAACATGTTGATGTTGTTATATAGTTAATAATAATAATAATAAAACATGTTTATGTTGTTATATAGTTAATAATAATAATATAACATGTTTATGTTGTTATATAGTTAATAATTATAATATATAGCATGTTTATGTTGTTATATAGTTATTATAACATGTTTATGTTGTTATATAGTTAATAATAATAATAATAATATAACATGTTTATGTTGTTATATAGTTCATAATAATAATATATGTTGTTATATAGTTAATAATTATAATAATATAGCATGTTTATGTTGTTATATAGTTAATAATAATAATAATATAACATGTTTATGTTGTTATATAATTAATAATAATAATAATATAACATGTTTATGTTGTTATATAGTTAATAATAATAATAATAATATAACATGTTTATGTTGTTATATAGTTAATAATAATAATAACATGTTTATGTTGTTATATAGTTCATAATAATAATATATGTTGTTATATAGTTAATAATAATAATAATATAGCATGTTTATGTTGTTATATAGTTAATATTATAACATGTTTATGTTGTTATATAGTTAATAATAATGTAACATGTTTATGTTGTTATATAGTTAATAATAATAATAATAATATAACATGTTTATGTTGTTATATAGTTAATAATAATAATAATATAACATGTTTATGTTGTTATATAGTTAATAATAATAATAATAATATAGCATGTTTATGTTGTTATATAGTTAATAATAATAATATAACATGTTTATGTTGTTATATAGTTAATAATAATAATAATATAACATGTTTATGTTGTTATATAGTTAATAATAATAATAATATAACATGTTTATGTTGTTATATAGTTAATAATAATAATAATAATATAACATGTTTATGTTGTTATATAGTTCATAATATTAATAATATAGCATGTTTATGTTGTTATATAGTTAATAATAATAATAATATAACATGTTTATGTTGTTATATAGTTAATATTATAACATGTTTATGTTGTTATATAGTTAATCATAATAATATAACATGTTTATGTTGTTATATAGTTAATAATAATCATAATATAACATGTTTATGTTGTTATATAGTTAATAATAATAATAATATAACATGTTTATGTTGTTATATAGTTAATAATAATAATAATAATATAGCATGTTTATGTTGTTATATAGTTAATAATAATAATATAACATGTTTATGTTGTTATATAGTTAATAATAATAATAAAACATGTTTATGTTGTTATATAGTTATAATAATAATAATAATAACATGTTTATGTTGTTATATAGTTAATAATAATATAACATGTTTATGTTGTTATATAGTTAATAATAATAATAATAATAGAACATGTTTATGTTGTTATATAGTTAATACTAATAATATAACATGTTTATGTTGTTATATAGTTAATAATAATAATAAAACATGTTTATGTTGTTATATAGTTAATAATAATAATAATATAACATGTTTATGTTGTTATATAGTTAATAATAATAATATAACATGTTTATGTTGTTATATAGTTAATAATAATAATATAACATGTTGATGTTGTTATATAGTTAATAATAATAATAAAACATGTTTATGTTGTGATATAGTGAATAATAATAATAATATATAATAATGATAATATAACATGTTTATGTTGTTATATAGTTAATAATAATAATAATAATATAACATGTTTATGTTGTTATATAGTTAATAATAATATTAATAATATAGCATGTTTATGTTGTTATATAGTTAATAATAATAATAATATAACATGTTGATGTTGTTATATAGTTAATAATAATAATAATAAAACATGTTTATGTTGTTATATAGTTAATAATAATAATATAACATGTTTATGTTGTTATATAGTTAATAATTATAATAATATAGCATGTTTATGTTGTTATATAGTTATTATAACATGTTTATGTTGTTATATAGTTAATAATAATAATAATATAACATGTTTATGTTGTTATATAGTTCATAATAATAATATATGTTGTTATATAGTTAATAATTATAATAATATAGCATGTTTATGTTGTTATATAGTTAATAATAATAATAATATAACATGTTTATGTTGTTATATAGTTAATAATAATAATAATAATATAACATGTTTATGTTGTTATATAGTTAATAACAATAATAACATGTTTATGTTGTTATATAGTTCATAATAATAATATATGTTGTTATATAGTTAATAATAATAATAATATAGCATGTTTATGTTGTTATATAGTTAATATTATAACATGTTTATGTTGTTATATAGTTAATAATAATGTAACATGTTTATGTTGTTATATAGTTAATAATAATAATAATATAACATGTTTATGTTGTTATATAGTTAATAATAATAATAATATAACATGTTTATGTTGTTATATAGTTAATAATAATAATAATAATATAGCATGTTTATGTTGTTATATAGTTAATAATAATAATATAACATGTTTATGTTGTTATATAGTTAATAATAATATTAATAATATAGCATGTTTATGTTGTTATATAGTTAATAATAATAATAATATAACATGTTGATGTTGTTATATAGTTAATAATAATAATAATAAAACATGTTTATGTTGTTATATAGTTAATAATAATAATATAACATGTTTATGTTGTTATATAGTTAATAATTATAATAATATAGCATGTTTATGTTGTTATATAGTTATTATAACATGTTTATGTTGTTATATAGTTAATAATAATAATAATATAACATGTTTATGTTGTTATATAGTTCATAATAATAATATATGTTGTTATATAGTTAATAATTATAATAATATAGCATGTTTATGTTGTTATATAGTTAATAATAATAATAATATAACATGTTTATGTTGTTATATAGTTAATAATAATAATAATAATATAACATGTTTATGTTGTTATATAGTTAATAACAATAATAACATGTTTATGTTGTTATATAGTTCATAATAATAATATATGTTGTTATATAGTTAATAATAATAATAATATAGCATGTTTATGTTGTTATATAGTTAATATTATAACATGTTTATGTTGTTATATAGTTAATAATAATGTAACATGTTTATGTTGTTATATAGTTAATAATAATAATAATATAACATGTTTATGTTGTTATATAGTTAATAATAATAATAATATAACATGTTTATGTTGTTATATAGTTAATAATAATAATAATAATATAGCATGTTTATGTTGTTATATAGTTAATAATAATAATATAACATGTTTATGTTGTTATATAGTTAATAATAATAATAATATAACATGTTTATGTTGTTATATAGTTAATAATAATAATAATAATATAACATGTTTATGTTGTTATATAGTTCATAATATTAATAATATAGCATGTTTATGTTGTTATATAGTTAATAATAATAATAATATAACATGTTTATGTTGTTATATAGTTAATATTATAACATGTTTATGTTGTTATATAGTTAATCATAATAATAATATAACATGTTTATGTTGTTATATAGTTAATAATAATAATAATATAACATGTTTATGTTGTTATATAGTTAATAATAATAATAATAATATAGCATGTTTATGTTGTTATATAGTTAATAATAATAATATAACATGTTTATGTTGTTATATAGTTAATAATAATAATAATAATATAACATGTTTATGTTGTTATATAGTTAATAATAATAATAATATAACATGTTTATGTTGTTATATAGTTAATAATAATAATAATAATATAACATGTTTATGTTGTTATATAGTTCATAATATTAATAATATAGCATGTTTATGTTGTTATATAGTTAATAATAATAATAATATAACATGTTTATGTTGTTATGTAGTTCATAATAATAATAATATAACATGTTTATGTTGTTATATAGTTAATAATAATAATAATATAACATGTTTATGTTGTTATATAGTTAATAATAATAATAATATAGCATGTTTATGTTGTTATGTAGTTAATAATAATAATAATATATCATGTGTATGTTGTTATATAGTTAATAATAATAATAATATAACATGTTTATGTTGTTATATAGTTAATAATAATAATAATATAGCATGTTTATGTTGTTATATAGTTAATAATAATAATAATATAACATGTTTATGTTGTTATGTAGTCAATAATAATAATAGAACATGTTTATGTTGTTATATAGTTAATATTATAACATGTTTATGTTGTTATATAGTTAATAATAATAATAATATAACATGTTTATGTTGTTATATAGTTAATCATAATAATAATATAACATGTTTATGTTGTTATATAGTTAATAATAATAATATAACATGTTTATGTTGTTATATAGTTAATAATAATAATAATATAACATGTTTATGTTGTTATATAGTTAATAATAATAATAATATAACATGTTTATGTTATATAGTTAATAATAATAATAATATAACATGTTTATGTTGTTATATAGTTAATAATAATAATAATATAGCATGTTTATGTTGTTATATAGTTAATAATAATAATAATAATAATATAACATGTTTATGTTGTTATATAGTTAATAATAATAATATAACATGTTTATGTTGTTATATAGTTAATATTATAACATGTTTATGTTGTTATATAGTTCATAATATTAATAATATAGCATGTTTATGTTGTTATATAGTTAATAATAATAATAATATAACATGTTTATGTTGTTATATAGTTAATAATAATCATAATATAACATGTTTATGTTGTTATATAGTTAATAATAATAATAATAATATAACATGTTTATGTTGTTATATAGTTAATAATAATCATAATATAACATGTTTATGTTGTTATATAGTTAATAATAATAATAATATAACATGTTTATGTTGTTATATAGTTAATAATAATAATAATAATATAACATGTTTATGTTGTTATATAGTTCATAATATTAATAATATAGCATGTTTATGTTGTTATATAGTTAATAATAATCATAATATAACATGTTTATGTTGTTATATAGTTAATAATAATAATAATATAACATGTTTATGTTGTTATATAGTTAATAATAATAATAATAATAATATAACATGTTTATGTTGTTATATAGTTCATAATATTAATAATATAGCATGTTTATGTTGTTATATAGTTAATAATAATAATAATATAACATGTTTATGTTGTTATATAGTTAATATTATAACATGTTTATGTTGTTATATAGTTAATCATAATAATATAACATGTTTATGTTGTTATATAGTTAATAATAATCATAATATAACATGTTTATGTTGTTATATAGTTAATAATAATAATAATATAACATGTTTATGTTGTTATATAGTTAATAATAATAATAATAATATAGCATGTTTATGTTGTTATATAGTTAATAATAATAATATAACATGTTTATGTTGTTATATAGTTAATAATAATAATAAAACATGTTTATGTTGTTATATAGTTATAATAATAATAATAATAACATGTTTATGTTGTTATATAGTTAATAATAATATAACATGTTTATGTTGTTATATAGTTAATAATAATAATAATAATAGAACATGTTTATGTTGTTATATAGTTAATACTAATAATATAACATGTTTATGTTGTTATATAGTTAATAATAATAATAAAACATGTTTATGTTGTTATATAGTTAATAATAATAATAATATAACATGTTTATGTTGTTATATAGTTAATAATAATAATATAACATGTTTATGTTGTTATATAGTTAATAATAATAATATAACATGTTGATGTTGTTATATAGTTAATAATAATAATAAAACATGTTTATGTTGTGATATAGTGAATAATAATAATAATATATAATAATGATAATATAACATGTTTATGTTGTTATATAGTTAATAATAATAATAATAATATAACATGTTTATGTTGTTATATAGTTAATAATAATATTAATAATATAGCATGTTTATGTTGTTATATAGTTAATAATAATAATAATATAACATGTTGATGTTGTTATATAGTTAATAATAATAATAATAAAACATGTTTATGTTGTTATATAGTTAATAATAATAATATAACATGTTTATGTTGTTATATAGTTAATAATTATAATAATATAGCATGTTTATGTTGTTATATAGTTATTATAACATGTTTATGTTGTTATATAGTTCATAATAATAATATATGTTGTTATATAGTTAATAATTATAATAATATAGCATGTTTATGTTGTTATATAGTTAATAATAATAATAATATAACATGTTTATGTTGTTATATAATTAATAATAATAATAATATAACATGTTTATGTTGTTATATAGTTAATAATAATAATAATAATATAACATGTTTATGTTGTTATATAGTTAATAACAATAATAACATGTTTATGTTGTTATATAGTTCATAATAATAATATATGTTGTTATATAGTTAATAATAATAATAATATAGCATGTTTATGTTGTTATATAGTTAATATTATAACATGTTTATGTTGTTATATAGTTAATAATAATGTAACATGTTTATGTTGTTATATAGTTAATAATAATAATAATATAACATGTTTATGTTGTTATATAGTTAATAATAATAATATAACATGTTTATGTTGTTATATAGTTAATAATAATAATAATATAACATGTTTATGTTGTTATATAGTTAATAATAATAATAATATAACATGTTTATGTTGTTATATAGTTAATAATAATAATAATAATATAACATGTTTATGTTGTTATATAGTTCATAATATTAATAATATAGCATGTTTATGTTGTTATATAGTTAATAATAATAATAATATAACATGTTTATGTTGTTATATAGTTAATATTATAACATGTTTATGTTGTTATATAGTTAATCATAATAATAATATAACATGTTTATGTTGTTATATAGTTAATAATAATCATAATATAACATGTTTATGTTGTTATATAGTTAATAATAATAATAATATAACATGTTTATGTTGTTATATAGTTAATAATAATAATAATAATATAGCATGTTTATGTTGTTATATAGTTAATAATAATAATATAACATGTTTATGTTGTTATATAGTTAATAATAATAATAATAATATAACATGTTTATGTTGTTATATAGTTCATAATATTAATAATATAGCATGTTTATGTTGTTATATAGTTAATAATAATAATAATATAACATGTTTATGTTGTTATGTAGTTCATAATAATAATAATATAACATGTTTATGTTGTTATATAGTTAATAATAATAATAATATAACATGTTTATGTTGTTATATAGTTAATAATAATAATAATATAGCATGTTTATGTTGTTATGTAGTTAATAATAATAATAATATATCATGTGTATGTTGTTATATAGTTAATAATAATAATAATATAACATGTTTATGTTGTTATATAGTTAATAATAATAATAATATAGCATGTTTATGTTGTTATATAGTTAATAATAATAATAATATAACATGTTTATGTTGTTATGTAGTCAATAATAATAATAGAACATGTTTATGTTGTTATATAGTTAATATTATAACATGTTTATGTTGTTATATAGTTAATAATAATAATAATATAACATGTTTATGTTGTTATATAGTTAATCATAATAATAATATAACATGTTTATGTTGTTATATAGTTAATAATAATAATATAACATGTTTATGTTGTTATATAGTTAATAATAATAATAATATAACATGTTTATGTTATATAGTTAATAATAATAATAATATAACATGTTTATGTTGTTATATAGTTAATAATAATAATAATATAGCATGTTTATGTTGTTATATAGTTAATAATAATAATAATAATAATATAACATGTTTATGTTGTTATATAGTTAATAATAATAATATAACATGTTTATGTTGTTATATAGTTAATATTATAACATGTTTATGTTGTTATATAGTTCATAATATTAATAATATAGCATGTTTATGTTGTTATATAGTTAATAATAATAATAATATAACATGTTTATGTTGTTATATAGTTAATAATAATCATAATATAACATGTTTATGTTGTTATATAGTTAATAATAATAATAATAATATAACATGTTTATGTTGTTATATAGTTAATAATAATCATAATATAACATGTTTATGTTGTTATATAGTTAATAATAATAATAATATAACATGTTTATGTTGTTATATAGTTAATAATAATAATAATAATATAACATGTTTATGTTGTTATATAGTTCATAATATTAATAATATAGCATGTTTATGTTGTTATATAGTTAATAATAATAATAATATAACATGTTTATGTTGTTATATAGTTAATAATAATCATAATATAACATGTTTATGTTGTTATATAGTTAATAATAATAATAATATAACATGTTTATGTTGTTATATAGTTAATAATAATAATAATAATATAACATGTTTATGTTGTTATATAGTTAATAATAATCATAATATAACATGTTTATGTTGTTATATAGTTAATAATAATAATAATATAACATGTTTATGTTGTTATATAGTTAATAATAATAATAATAATATAACATGTTTATGTTGTTATATAGTTCATAATATTAATAATATAGCATGTTTATGTTGTTATATAGTTAATAATAATAATATAACATGTTTATGTTGTTATATAGTTAATAATAATAATAATATAGCATGTTTATGTTGTTATGTAGTTAATAATAATAATAATAAAACATGTTTATGTTGTTATATAGTTCATAATAATAATAATATAACATGTTTATGTTGTTATATAGTTAATATTATAACATGTTTATGTTGTTATATAGTTAATAATAATAATATAACATGTTTATGTTGTTATATAGTTAATAATTATAATAATATAGCATGTTTATGTTGTTATATAGTTAATAATAATAATAATATAACATGTTTATGTTGTTATATAGTTAATAATAATAATAATATAACATGTTTATGTTATATAGTTAATAATAATAATAATATAACATGTTTATGTTGTTATATAGTTAATAATAATAATAATAATATAACATGTTTATGTTGTTATATAGTTAATAATAATAATATAACATGTTTATGTTGTTATATAGTTAATAATAATAATAATAGAACATGTTTATGTTGTTATATAGTTAATAATAATAATAATATAACATGTTTATGTTGTTATATAGTTAATATTATAACATGTTTATGTTGTTATATAGTTAATAATAATAATATAACATGTTTATGTTGTTATATAGTTAATAATTATAATAATATAGCATGTTTATGTTGTTATATAGTTATTATAACATGTTTATGTTGTTATATAGTTAATAATAATAATAATAATAATATAACATGTTTATGTTGTTATATAGTTCATAATAATAATATATGTTGTTATATAGTTAATAATTATAATAATATAACATGTTTATGTTGTTATATAGTTAATAATAATAATAATATAACATGTTTATGTTATATAGTTAATAATAATAATAATATAACATGTTTATGTTGTTATATAGTTAATAATAATAATAATAATATAGCATGTTTATGTTGTTATATAGTTAATAATAATAATATAACATGTTTATGTTGTTATATAGTTAATAATAATAATAATATAACATGTTTATGTTGTTATATAGTTAATAATAATAATAATATAACATGTTTATGTTGTTATATAGTTAATAATAATAATAATAATATAACATGTTTATGTTGTTATATAGTTCATAATATTAATAATATAGCATGTTTATGTTGTTATATAGTTAATAATAATAATAATATAACATGTTTATGTTGTTATATAGTTAATAATAATAATAATATAACATGTTTATGTTGTTATATAGTTAATAATAATAATAATATAACATGTTTATGTTGTTATATAGTTAATATTATAACATGTTTATGTTGTTATATAGTTAATCATAATAATAATATAACATGTTTATGTTGTTATATAGTTAATAATAATAATAATAATATAACATGTTTATGTTGTTATATAGTTCATAATATTAATAATATAGCATGTTTATGTTGTTATATAGTTAATAATAATAATAATATAACATGTTTATGTTGTTATATAGTTAATAATAATAATAATATAGCATGTTTATGTTGTTATGTAGTTAATAATAATAATAATATAACATGTTTATGTTGTTATATAGTTCATAATAATAATAATATAACATGTTTATGTTGTTATATAGTTAATAATAATTAATATTACATGTTTATGTTGTTATATAGTTAATAATAATAATATAACATGTTTATGTTGTTATATAGTTAATAATTATAATAATATAGCATGTTTTTGTTGTTATATAGTTAATAATAATAATAATATAACATGTTTATGTTGTTATATAGTTAATAATAATAATAATATAACATGTTTATGTTATATAGTTAATAATCATAATAATATAACATGTTTATGTTGTTATATAGTTAATAATAATCATAATAATATAACATGTTTATGTTGTTATATAGTTAATAATAATAATATAACATGTTTATGTTGTTATATAGTTAATAATAATAATATAACATGTTTATGTTGTTATATAGTTAATAATAATAATAATAGAACATGTTTATGTTGTTATATAGTTAATAATAATAATAATAATATAACATGTTGATGTTGTTATATAGTTAATAATAATAAAACATGTTTATGTTGTTATATAGTTAATAATAATAATAATATAGCATGTTTATGTTGTTATATAGTTAATAATAATAATATAGCATGTTTATGTTGTTATATAGTTAATAATAATAATGTAACATGTTTATGTTGTTATATAGTTAATAATAATAATAATAATATAACATGTTGATGTTGTTATATAGTTAATAATAATAAAACATGTTTATGTTGTTATATAGTTAATAATAATAATAATATAGCATGTTTATGTTGTTATATAGTTAATAATAATATAACATGTTTATGTTGTTATATAGTTAATAATAATAATAATATAGCATGTTTATGTTGTTATATAGTTAATAATAATAATAAAACATGTTTATGTTGTTATATAGTTAATAATAATAATAATATCACATGTTTATGTTGTTATATAGTTAATAATAATAATAAAACATGCTTATGTTGTTATATAGTTAATAATAATAATAATAATAACATGCTTATGTTGTTATATAGTTAATAATAATAATAATATAACATGCTTATGTTGTTATATAGTTAATAATAATATAACATGTTTATGTTGTTATATAGTTAATAATAATAATATAGCATGTTTATATTGTTATATAGTTAATAATAATATAACATGTTTATGTTGTTATATAGTTAATAATAATAATAAAACATGTTTATGTTGTTATATAGTTAATAATAATATAACATGTTTATGTTGTTATATAGTTAATAATAATAATAATATAACATGTTTATGTTGTTATATAGTTAATAATAATAATAATAATAACATGTTTATGTTGTTATATAGTTAATAATAATAATAAAACATGTTTATGTTGTTATATAGTTAATAATAATAATAATATAGCATGTTTATGTTGTTATATAGTTAATAATAATAATAATATAACATGTTGATGTTGTTATATAGTTAATAATAATAATAAAACATGTTTATGTTGTTATATAGTTAATAATAATAATAATGTAACATGTTTATGTTGTTATATAGTTAATAATAATAATATAGCATGTTTATATTGTTATATAGTTAATAATAATATAACATGTTTATGTTGTTATATAGTTAATAATAATAATAATATAACATGTTGATGTTGTTATATAGTTAATAATAATAATAATAATAATAATAACATGTTTATGTTGTTATATAGTTAATAATAATAATAATAATAATAATAATAACATGCTTATGTTGTTATATAGTTAATAATAATAATAATAATAACATGTTTATGTTGTTATATAGTTAATAATAATAATAATAATAATAACATGCTTATGTTGTTATATAGTTAATAATAATAATAATAATAATAACATGTTTATGTTGTTATATAGTTAATAATAATAATAATAATAATAACATGTTTATGTTGTTATATAGTTAATAATAATAATAGAACATGTTTATGTTGTTATATAGTTAATAATAATAATAATATAGTTAATAATAATAATAAAACATGTTTATGTTGTTATATAGTTATAATAATAATAATAATAACATGTTTATGTTGTTATATAGTTAATAATAATATAACATGTTTATGTTGTTATATAGTTAATAATAATAATAATAATAGAACATGTTTATGTTGTTATATAGTTAATACTAATAATATAACATGTTTATGTTGTTATATAGTTAATAATAATAATAAAACATGTTTATGTTGTTATATAGTTAATAATAATATAACATGTTTATGTTGTTATATAGTTAATGATAATAATATAACATGTTTATGTTGTTATATAGTTAATAATAATAATATAACATGTTGATGTTGTTATATAGTTAATAATAATAATAAAACATGTTTATGTTGTGATATAGTGAATAATAATAATAATATATAATAATGATAATATAACATGTTTATGTTGTTATATAGTTAATAATAATAATAATAATATAACATGTTTATGTTGTTATATAGTTAATAATAATATTAATAATATAGCATGTTTATGTTGTTATATAGTTAATAATAATAATAATATAACATGTTGATGTTGTTATATAGTTAATAATAATAATAATAAAACATGTTTATGTTGTTATATAGTTAATAATAATAATATAACATGTTTATGTTGTTATATAGTTAATAATTATAATAATATAGCATGTTTATGTTGTTATATAGTTATTATAACATGTTTATGTTGTTATATAGTTAATAATAATAATAATAATATAACATGTTTATGTTGTTATATAGTTCATAATAATAATATATGTTGTTATATAGTTAATAATTATAATAATATAGCATGTTTATGTTGTTATATAGTTAATAATAATAATAATATAACATGTTTATGTTGTTATATAATTAATAATAATAATAATATAACATGTTTATGTTGTTATATAGTTAATAATAATAATAATAATATAACATGTTTATGTTGTTATATAGTTAATAATAATAATAACATGTTTATGTTGTTATATAGTTCATAATAATAATATATGTTGTTATATAGTTAATAATAATAATAATATAGCATGTTTATGTTGTTATATAGTTAATATTATAACATGTTTATGTTGTTATATAGTTAATAATAATATAACATGTTTATGTTGTTATATAGTTAATCATAATAATAATATAACATGTTTATGTTGTTATATAGTTAATAATAATAATATAACATGTTTATGTTGTTATATAGTTAATAATAATAATAATATAACATGTTTATGTTGTTATATAGTTAATAATAATAATAATATAACATGTTTATGTTATATAGTTAATAATAATAATAATATAACATGTTTATGTTGTTATATAGTTAATAATAATAATAATATAGCATGTTTATGTTGTTATATAGTTAATAATAATAATAATAATAATATAACATGTTTATGTTGTTATATAGTTAATAATAATAATATAACATGTTTATGTTGTTATATAGTTAATATTATAACATGTTTATGTTGTTATATAGTTCATAATATTAATAATATAGCATGTTTATGTTGTTATATAGTTAATAATAATAATAATATAACATGTTTATGTTGTTATATAGTTAATAATAATCATAATATAACATGTTTATGTTGTTATATAGTTAATAATAATAATAATAATATAACATGTTTATGTTGTTATATAGTTAATAATAATCATAATATAACATGTTTATGTTGTTATATAGTTAATAATAATCATAATATAACATGTTTATGTTGTTATATAGTTAATAATAATAATAATATAACATGTTTATGTTGTTATATAGTTAATAATAATAATAATAATATAACATGTTTATGTTGTTATATAGTTAATAATAATCATAATATAACATGTTTATGTTGTTATATAGTTAATAATAATAATAATATAACATGTTTATGTTGTTATATAGTTAATAATAATAATAATAATATAACATGTTTATGTTGTTATATAGTTCATAATATTAATAATATAGCATGTTTATGTTGTTATATAGTTAATAATAATAATATAACATGTTTATGTTGTTATATAGTTAATAATAATAATAATATAGCATGTTTATGTTGTTATGTAGTTAATAATAATAATAATAAAACATGTTTATGTTGTTATATAGTTCATAATAATAATAATATAACATGTTTATGTTGTTATATAGTTAATATTATAACATGTTTATGTTGTTATATAGTTAATAATAATAATATAACATGTTTATGTTGTTATATAGTTAATAATTATAATAATATAGCATGTTTATGTTGTTATATAGTTAATAATAATAATAATATAACATGTTTATGTTGTTATATAGTTAATAATAATAATAATATAACATGTTTATGTTATATAGTTAATAATAATAATAATATAACATGTTTATGTTGTTATATAGTTAATAATAATAATAATAATATAACATGTTTATGTTGTTATATAGTTAATAATAATAATATAACATGTTTATGTTGTTATATAGTTAATAATAATAATAATAGAACATGTTTATGTTGTTATATAGTTAATAATAATAATAATATAACATGTTTATGTTGTTATATAGTTAATATTATAACATGTTTATGTTGTTATATAGTTAATAATAATAATATAACATGTTTATGTTGTTATATAGTTAATAATTATAATAATATAGCATGTTTATGTTGTTATATAGTTATTATAACATGTTTATGTTGTTATATAGTTAATAATAATAATAATAATAATATAACATGTTTATGTTGTTATATAGTTCATAATAATAATATATGTTGTTATATAGTTAATAATTATAATAATATAACATGTTTATGTTGTTATATAGTTAATAATAATAATAATATAACATGTTTATGTTATATAGTTAATAATAATAATAATATAACATGTTTATGTTGTTATATAGTTAATAATAATAATAATAATATAGCATGTTTATGTTGTTATATAGTTAATAATAATAATATAACATGTTTATGTTGTTATATAGTTAATAATAATAATAATATAACATGTTTATGTTGTTATATAGTTAATAATAATAATAATATAACATGTTTATGTTGTTATATAGTTAATAATAATAATAATAATATAACATGTTTATGTTGTTATATAGTTCATAATATTAATAATATAGCATGTTTATGTTGTTATATAGTTAATAATAATAATAATATAACATGTTTATGTTGTTATATAGTTAATAATAATAATAATATAACATGTTTATGTTGTTATATAGTTAATATTATAACATGTTTATGTTGTTATATAGTTAATCATAATAATAATATAACATGTTTATGTTGTTATATAGTTAATAATAATAATAATAATATAACATGTTTATGTTGTTATATAGTTCATAATATTAATAATATAGCATGTTTATGTTGTTATATAGTTAATAATAATAATAATATAACATGTTTATGTTGTTATATAGTTAATAATAATAATAATATAGCATGTTTATGTTGTTATGTAGTTAATAATAATAATAATATAACATGTTTATGTTGTTATATAGTTCATAATAATAATAATATAACATGTTTATGTTGTTATATAGTTAATAATAATTAATATTACATGTTTATGTTGTTATATAGTTAATAATAATAATATAACATGTTTATGTTGTTATATAGTTAATAATTATAATAATATAGCATGTTTTTGTTGTTATATAGTTAATAATAATAATAATATAACATGTTTATGTTGTTATATAGTTAATAATAATAATAATATAACATGTTTATGTTATATAGTTAATAATCATAATAATATAACATGTTTATGTTGTTATATAGTTAATAATAATCATAATAATATAACATGTTTATGTTGTTATATAGTTAATAATAATAATATAACATGTTTATGTTGTTATATAGTTAATAATAATAATATAACATGTTTATGTTGTTATATAGTTAATAATAATAATAATAGAACATGTTTATGTTGTTATATAGTTAATAATAATAATAATAATATAACATGTTGATGTTGTTATATAGTTAATAATAATAAAACATGTTTATGTTGTTATATAGTTAATAATAATAATAATATAGCATGTTTATGTTGTTATATAGTTAATAATAATAATATAGCATGTTTATGTTGTTATATAGTTAATAATAATAATGTAACATGTTTATGTTGTTATATAGTTAATAATAATAATAATAATATAACATGTTGATGTTGTTATATAGTTAATAATAATAAAACATGTTTATGTTGTTATATAGTTAATAATAATAATAATATAGCATGTTTATGTTGTTATATAGTTAATAATAATATAACATGTTTATGTTGTTATATAGTTAATAATAATAATAATATAGCATGTTTATGTTGTTATATAGTTAATAATAATAATAAAACATGTTTATGTTGTTATATAGTTAATAATAATAATAATATCACATGTTTATGTTGTTATATAGTTAATAATAATAATAAAACATGCTTATGTTGTTATATAGTTAATAATAATAATAATAATAACATGCTTATGTTGTTATATAGTTAATAATAATAATAATATAACATGCTTATGTTGTTATATAGTTAATAATAATATAACATGTTTATGTTGTTATATAGTTAATAATAATAATATAGCATGTTTATATTGTTATATAGTTAATAATAATATAACATGTTTATGTTGTTATATAGTTAATAATAATAATAAAACATGTTTATGTTGTTATATAGTTAATAATAATATAACATGTTTATGTTGTTATATAGTTAATAATAATAATAATATAACATGTTTATGTTGTTATATAGTTAATAATAATAATAATAATAACATGTTTATGTTGTTATATAGTTAATAATAATAATAAAACATGTTTATGTTGTTATATAGTTAATAATAATAATAATATAGCATGTTTATGTTGTTATATAGTTAATAATAATAATAATATAACATGTTGATGTTGTTATATAGTTAATAATAATAATAAAACATGTTTATGTTGTTATATAGTTAATAATAATAATAATGTAACATGTTTATGTTGTTATATAGTTAATAATAATAATATAGCATGTTTATATTGTTATATAGTTAATAATAATATAACATGTTTATGTTGTTATATAGTTAATAATAATAATAATATAACATGTTGATGTTGTTATATAGTTAATAATAATAATAATAATAATAATAACATGTTTATGTTGTTATATAGTTAATAATAATAATAATAATAATAATAATAACATGCTTATGTTGTTATATAGTTAATAATAATAATAATAATAACATGTTTATGTTGTTATATAGTTAATAATAATAATAATAATAATAACATGCTTATGTTGTTATATAGTTAATAATAATAATAATAATAATAACATGTTTATGTTGTTATATAGTTAATAATAATAATAGAACATGTTTATGTTGTTATATAGTTAATAATAATAATAATATAGTTAATAATAATAATAAAACATGTTTATGTTGTTATATAGTTATAATAATAATAATAATAACATGTTTATGTTGTTATATAGTTAATAATAATATAACATGTTTATGTTGTTATATAGTTAATAATAATAATAATAATAGAACATGTTTATGTTGTTATATAGTTAATACTAATAATATAACATGTTTATGTTGTTATATAGTTAATAATAATAATAAAACATGTTTATGTTGTTATATAGTTAATAATAATATAACATGTTTATGTTGTTATATAGTTAATAATAATAATATAACATGTTTATGTTGTTATATAGTTAATAATAATAATATAACATGTTGATGTTGTTATATAGTTAATAATAATAATAAAACATGTTTATGTTGTGATATAGTGAATAATAATAATAATATATAATAATGATAATATAACATGTTTATGTTGTTATATAGTTAATAATAATAATAATAATATAACATGTTTATGTTGTTATATAGTTAATAATAATATTAATAATATAGCATGTTTATGTTGTTATATAGTTAATAATAATAATAATATAACATGTTGATGTTGTTATATAGTTAATAATAATAATAATAAAACATGTTTATGTTGTTATATAGTTAATAATAATAATATAACATGTTTATGTTGTTATATAGTTAATAATTATAATAATATAGCATGTTTATGTTGTTATATAGTTATTATAACATGTTTATGTTGTTATATAGTTAATAATAATAATAATAATATAACATGTTTATGTTGTTATATAGTTCATAATAATAATATATGTTGTTATATAGTTAATAATTATAATAATATAGCATGTTTATGTTGTTATATAGTTAATAATAATAATAATATAACATGTTTATGTTGTTATATAATTAATAATAATAATAATATAACATGTTTATGTTGTTATATAGTTAATAATAATAATAATAATATAACATGTTTATGTTGTTATATAGTTAATAATAATAATAACATGTTTATGTTGTTATATAGTTCATAATAATAATATATGTTGTTATATAGTTAATAATAATAATAATATAGCATGTTTATGTTGTTATATAGTTAATATTATAACATGTTTATGTTGTTATATAGTTAATAATAATATAACATGTTTATGTTGTTATATAGTTAATCATAATAATAATATAACATGTTTATGTTGTTATATAGTTAATAATAATAATATAACATGTTTATGTTGTTATATAGTTAATAATAATAATAATATAACATGTTTATGTTGTTATATAGTTAATAATAATAATAATATAACATGTTTATGTTATATAGTTAATAATAATAATAATATAACATGTTTATGTTGTTATATAGTTAATAATAATAATAATATAGCATGTTTATGTTGTTATATAGTTAATAATAATAATAATAATAATATAACATGTTTATGTTGTTATATAGTTAATAATAATAATATAACATGTTTATGTTGTTATATAGTTAATATTATAACATGTTTATGTTGTTATATAGTTCATAATATTAATAATATAGCATGTTTATGTTGTTATATAGTTAATAATAATAATAATATAACATGTTTATGTTGTTATATAGTTAATAATAATCATAATATAACATGTTTATGTTGTTATATAGTTAATAATAATAATAATAATATAACATGTTTATGTTGTTATATAGTTAATAATAATCATAATATAACATGTTTATGTTGTTATATAGTTAATAATAATAATAATATAACATGTTTATGTTGTTATATAGTTAATAATAATCATAATATAACATGTTTATGTTGTTATATAGTTAATAATAATAATAATATAACATGTTTATGTTGTTATATAGTTAATAATAATAATAATAATATAACATGTTTATGTTGTTATATAGTTAATAATAATCATAATATAACATGTTTATGTTGTTATATAGTTAATAATAATAATAATATAACATGTTTATGTTGTTATATAGTTAATAATAATAATAATAATATAACATGTTTATGTTGTTATATAGTTCATAATATTAATAATATAGCATGTTTATGTTGTTATATAGTTAATAATAATAATATAACATGTTTATGTTGTTATATAGTTAATAATAATAATAATATAGCATGTTTATGTTGTTATGTAGTTAATAATAATAATAATAAAACATGTTTATGTTGTTATATAGTTCATAATAATAATAATATAACATGTTTATGTTGTTATATAGTTAATATTATAACATGTTTATGTTGTTATATAGTTAATAATAATAATATAACATGTTTATGTTGTTATATAGTTAATAATTATAATAATATAGCATGTTTATGTTGTTATATAGTTAATAATAATAATAATATAACATGTTTATGTTGTTATATAGTTAATAATAATAATAATATAACATGTTTATGTTATATAGTTAATAATAATAATAATATAACATGTTTATGTTGTTATATAGTTAATAATAATAATAATAATATAACATGTTTATGTTGTTATATAGTTAATAATAATAATATAACATGTTTATGTTGTTATATAGTTAATAATAATAATAATAGAACATGTTTATGTTGTTATATAGTTAATAATAATAATAATATAACATGTTTATGTTGTTATATAGTTAATATTATAACATGTTTATGTTGTTATATAGTTAATAATAATAATATAACATGTTTATGTTGTTATATAGTTAATAATTATAATAATATAGCATGTTTATGTTGTTATATAGTTATTATAACATGTTTATGTTGTTATATAGTTAATAATAATAATAATAATAATATAACATGTTTATGTTGTTATATAGTTCATAATAATAATATATGTTGTTATATAGTTAATAATTATAATAATATAACATGTTTATGTTGTTATATAGTTAATAATAATAATAATATAACATGTTTATGTTATATAGTTAATAATAATAATAATATAACATGTTTATGTTGTTATATAGTTAATAATAATAATAATAATATAGCATGTTTATGTTGTTATATAGTTAATAATAATAATATAACATGTTTATGTTGTTATATAGTTAATAATAATAATAATATAACATGTTTATGTTGTTATATAGTTAATAATAATAATAATATAACATGTTTATGTTGTTATATAGTTAATAATAATAATAATAATATAACATGTTTATGTTGTTATATAGTTCATAATATTAATAATATAGCATGTTTATGTTGTTATATAGTTAATAATAATAATAATATAACATGTTTATGTTGTTATATAGTTAATAATAATAATAATATAACATGTTTATGTTGTTATATAGTTAATATTATAACATGTTTATGTTGTTATATAGTTAATCATAATAATAATATAACATGTTTATGTTGTTATATAGTTAATAATAATAATAATAATATAACATGTTTATGTTGTTATATAGTTCATAATATTAATAATATAGCATGTTTATGTTGTTATATAGTTAATAATAATAATAATATAACATGTTTATGTTGTTATATAGTTAATAATAATAATAATATAGCATGTTTATGTTGTTATGTAGTTAATAATAATAATAATATAACATGTTTATGTTGTTATATAGTTCATAATAATAATAATATAACATGTTTATGTTGTTATATAGTTAATAATAATTAATATTACATGTTTATGTTGTTATATAGTTAATAATAATAATATAACATGTTTATGTTGTTATATAGTTAATAATTATAATAATATAGCATGTTTTTGTTGTTATATAGTTAATAATAATAATAATATAACATGTTTATGTTGTTATATAGTTAATAATAATAATAATATAACATGTTTATGTTATATAGTTAATAATCATAATAATATAACATGTTTATGTTGTTATATAGTTAATAATAATCATAATAATATAACATGTTTATGTTGTTATATAGTTAATAATAATAATATAACATGTTTATGTTGTTATATAGTTAATAATAATAATATAACATGTTTATGTTGTTATATAGTTAATAATAATAATAATAGAACATGTTTATGTTGTTATATAGTTAATAATAATAATAATAATATAACATGTTGATGTTGTTATATAGTTAATAATAATAAAACATGTTTATGTTGTTATATAGTTAATAATAATAATAATATAGCATGTTTATGTTGTTATATAGTTAATAATAATAATATAGCATGTTTATGTTGTTATATAGTTAATAATAATAATGTAACATGTTTATGTTGTTATATAGTTAATAATAATAATAATAATATAACATGTTGATGTTGTTATATAGTTAATAATAATAAAACATGTTTATGTTGTTATATAGTTAATAATAATAATAATATAGCATGTTTATGTTGTTATATAGTTAATAATAATATAACATGTTTATGTTGTTATATAGTTAATAATAATAATAATATAGCATGTTTATGTTGTTATATAGTTAATAATAATAATAAAACATGTTTATGTTGTTATATAGTTAATAATAATAATAATATCACATGTTTATGTTGTTATATAGTTAATAATAATAATAAAACATGCTTATGTTGTTATATAGTTAATAATAATAATAATAATAACATGCTTATGTTGTTATATAGTTAATAATAATAATAATATAACATGCTTATGTTGTTATATAGTTAATAATAATATAACATGTTTATGTTGTTATATAGTTAATAATAATAATATAGCATGTTTATATTGTTATATAGTTAATAATAATATAACATGTTTATGTTGTTATATAGTTAATAATAATAATAAAACATGTTTATGTTGTTATATAGTTAATAATAATATAACATGTTTATGTTGTTATATAGTTAATAATAATAATAATATAACATGTTTATGTTGTTATATAGTTAATAATAATAATAATAATAACATGTTTATGTTGTTATATAGTTAATAATAATAATAAAACATGTTTATGTTGTTATATAGTTAATAATAATAATAATATAGCATGTTTATGTTGTTATATAGTTAATAATAATAATAATATAACATGTTGATGTTGTTATATAGTTAATAATAATAATAAAACATGTTTATGTTGTTATATAGTTAATAATAATAATAATGTAACATGTTTATGTTGTTATATAGTTAATAATAATAATATAGCATGTTTATATTGTTATATAGTTAATAATAATATAACATGTTTATGTTGTTATATAGTTAATAATAATAATAATATAACATGTTGATGTTGTTATATAGTTAATAATAATAATAATAATAATAATAACATGTTTATGTTGTTATATAGTTAATAATAATAATAATAATAATAATAATAACATGCTTATGTTGTTATATAGTTAATAATAATAATAATAATAACATGTTTATGTTGTTATATAGTTAATAATAATAATAATAATAATAACATGCTTATGTTGTTATATAGTTAATAATAATAATAATAATAATAACATGTTTATGTTGTTATATAGTTAATAATAATAATAGAACATGTTTATGTTGTTATATAGTTAATAATAATAATAATATAGTTAATAATAATAATAAAACATGTTTATGTTGTTATATAGTTATAATAATAATAATAATAACATGTTTATGTTGTTATATAGTTAATAATAATATAACATGTTTATGTTGTTATATAGTTAATAATAATAATAATAATAGAACATGTTTATGTTGTTATATAGTTAATACTAATAATATAACATGTTTATGTTGTTATATAGTTAATAATAATAATAAAACATGTTTATGTTGTTATATAGTTAATAATAATATAACATGTTTATGTTGTTATATAGTTAATAATAATAATATAACATGTTTATGTTGTTATATAGTTAATAATAATAATATAACATGTTGATGTTGTTATATAGTTAATAATAATAATAAAACATGTTTATGTTGTGATATAGTGAATAATAATAATAATATATAATAATGATAATATAACATGTTTATGTTGTTATATAGTTAATAATAATAATAATAATATAACATGTTTATGTTGTTATATAGTTAATAATAATATTAATAATATAGCATGTTTATGTTGTTATATAGTTAATAATAATAATAATATAACATGTTGATGTTGTTATATAGTTAATAATAATAATAATAAAACATGTTTATGTTGTTATATAGTTAATAATAATAATATAACATGTTTATGTTGTTATATAGTTAATAATTATAATAATATAGCATGTTTATGTTGTTATATAGTTATTATAACATGTTTATGTTGTTATATAGTTAATAATAATAATAATAATATAACATGTTTATGTTGTTATATAGTTCATAATAATAATATATGTTGTTATATAGTTAATAATTATAATAATATAGCATGTTTATGTTGTTATATAGTTAATAATAATAATAATATAACATGTTTATGTTGTTATATAATTAATAATAATAATAATATAACATGTTTATGTTGTTATATAGTTAATAATAATAATAATAATATAACATGTTTATGTTGTTATATAGTTCATAATAATAATAACATGTTTATGTTGTTATATAGTTCATAATAATAATATATGTTGTTATATAGTTAATAATAATAATAATATAGCATGTTTATGTTGTTATATAGTTAATATTATAACATGTTTATGTTGTTATATAGTTAATAATAATGTAACATGTTTATGTTGTTATATAGTTAATAATAATAATAATAATATAACATGTTTATGTTGTTATATAGTTAATAATAATAATAATATAACATGTTTATGTTGTTATATAGTTAATAATAATAATAATAATATAGCATGTTTATGTTGTTATATAGTTAATAATAATAATATAACATGTTTATGTTGTTATATAGTTAATAATAATAATAATATAACATGTTTATGTTGTTATATAGTTAATAATAATAATAATAATATAACATGTTTATGTTGTTATATAGTTAATAATAATAATAATAATATAACATGTTTATGTTGTTATATAGTTCATAATATTAATAATATAGCATGTTTATGTTGTTATATAGTTAATAATAATAATAATATAACATGTTTATGTTGTTATATAGTTAATATTATAACATGTTTATGTTGTTATATAGTTAATCATAATAATATAACATGTTTATGTTGTTATATAGTTAATAATAATCATAATATAACATGTTTATGTTGTTATATAGTTAATAATAATAATAATATAACATGTTTATGTTGTTATATAGTTAATAATAATAATAATAATATAGCATGTTTATGTTGTTATATAGTTAATAATAATAATATAACATGTTTATGTTGTTATATAGTTAATAATAATAATAAAACATGTTTATGTTGTTATATAGTTATAATAATAATAATAATAACATGTTTATGTTGTTATATAGTTAATAATAATATAACATGTTTATGTTGTTATATAGTTAATAATAATAATAATAATAGAACATGTTTATGTTGTTATATAGTTAATACTAATAATATAACATGTTTATGTTGTTATATAGTTAATAATAATAATAAAACATGTTTATGTTGTTATATAGTTAATAATAATAATAATATAACATGTTTATGTTGTTATATAGTTAATAATAATAATATAACATGTTTATGTTGTTATATAGTTAATAATAATAATATAACATGTTGATGTTGTTATATAGTTAATAATAATAATAAAACATGTTTATGTTGTGATATAGTGAATAATAATAATAATATATAATAATGATAATATAACATGTTTATGTTGTTATATAGTTAATAAAAATAATAATAATATAACATGTTTATGTTGTTATATAGTTAATAATAATATTAATAATATAGCATGTTTATGTTGTTATATAGTTAATAATAATAATAATATAACATGTTGATGTTGTTATATAGTTAATAATAATAATAATAAAACATGTTTATGTTGTTATATAGTTAATAATAATAATATAACATGTTTATGTTGTTATATAGTTAATAATTATAATAATATAGCATGTTTATGTTGTTATATAGTTATTATAACATGTTTATGTTGTTATATAGTTAATAATAATAATAATAATATAACATGTTTATGTTGTTATATAGTTCATAATAATAATATATGTTGTTATATAGTTAATAATTATAATAATATAGCATGTTTATGTTGTTATATAGTTAATAATAATAATAATATAACATGTTTATGTTGTTATATAGTTAATAATAATAATAATATAACATGTTTATGTTGTTATATAGTTAATAATAATAATAATAATATAACATGTTTATGTTGTTATATAGTTAATAATAATAATAACATGTTTATGTTGTTATATAGTTCATAATAATAATATATGTTGTTATATAGTTAATAATAATAATAATATAGCATGTTTATGTTGTTATATAGTTAATATTATAACATGTTTATGTTGTTATATAGTTAATAATAATGTAACATGTTTATGTTGTTATATAGTTAATAATAATAATAATATAACATGTTTATGTTGTTATATAGTTAATAATAATAATAATAATATAGCATGTTTATGTTGTTATATAGTTAATAATAATAATATAACATGTTTATGTTGTTATATAGTTAATAATAATAATAATATAACATGTTTATGTTGTTATATAGTTAATAATAATAATAATAATATAACATGTTTATGTTGTTATATAGTTCATAATATTAATAATATAGCATGTTTATGTTGTTATATAGTTAATAATAATAATAATATAACATGTTTATGTTGTTATATAGTTAATATTATAACATGTTTATGTTGTTATATAGTTAATCATAATAATATAACATGTTTATGTTGTTATATAGTTAATAATAATCATAATATAACATGTTTATGTTGTTATATAGTTAATAATAATAATAATATAACATGTTTATGTTGTTATATAGTTAATAATAATAATAATAATATAGCATGTTTATGTTGTTATATAGTTAATAATAATAATATAACATGTTTATGTTGTTATATAGTTAATAATAATAATAATATAACAAGTTTATGTTGTTATATAGTTAATAATAATAATAATAATATAACATGTTTATGTTGTTATATAGTTAATAATAATAATAATATAACATGTTTATGTTGTTATATAGTTAATAATAATAATAATAATATAACATGTTTATGTTGTTATATAGTTAATAATAATAATAATATAACATGTTTATGTTGTTATATAGTTCATAATATTAATAATATAGCATGTTTATGTTGTTATATAGTTAATAATAATAATAATATAACATGTTTATGTTGTTATGTAGTTCATAATAATAATAATATAACATGTTTATGTTGTTATATAGTTAATAATAATAATAATATAACATGTTTATGTTGTTATATAGTTAATAATAATAATAATATAGCATGTTTATGTTGTTATGTAGTTAATAATAATAATAATATATCATGTGTATGTTGTTATATAGTTAATAATAATAATAATATAACATGTTTATGTTGTTATATAGTTAATAATAATAATAATATAGCATGTTTATGTTGTTATATAGTTAATAATAATAATAATATAACATGTTTATGTTGTTATGTAGTTAATAATAATAATAGAACATGTTTATGTTGTTATATAGTTAATATTATAACATGTTTATGTTGTTATATAGTTAATAATAATAATAATATAACATATTTATGTTGTTATATAGTTAATCATAATAATAATATAACATGTTTATGTTGTTATATAGTTAATAATAATAATATAACATGTTTATGTTGTTATATAGTTAATAATAATAATAATATAACATGTTTATGTTGTTATATAGTTAATAATAATAATAATATAACATGTTTATGTTGTTATATAGTTAATAATAATAATAATATAACATGTTTATGTTATATAGTTAATAATAATAATAATATAACATGTTTATGTTGTTATATAGTTCATAATAATAATAATAATATAACATGTTTATGTTGTTATATAGTTCATAATATTAATAATATAGCATGTTTATGTTGTTATATAGTTAATAATAATAATAATATAACATGTTTATGTTGTTATATAGTTAATAATAATAATAATATAACATGTTTATGTTGTTATATAGTTAATATTATAACATGTTTATGTTGTTATATAGTTAATCATAATAATAATATAACATGTTTATGTTGTTATATAGTTAATAATAATCATAATATAACATGTTTATGTTGTTATATAGTTAATAATAATAATAATATAACATGTTTATGTTGTTATATAGTTAATAATAATAATAATAATAATATAACATGTTTATGTTGTTATATAGTTCATAATATTAATAATATAGCATGTTTATGTTGTTATATAGTTAATAATAATAATATAACATGTTTATGTTGTTATATAGTTAATAATAATAATAATATAGCATGTTTATGTTGTTATGTAGTTAATAATAATAATAATAAAACATGTTTATGTTGTTATATAGTTCATAATAATAATAATATAACATGTTTATGTTGTTATATAGTTAATATTATAACATGTTTATGTTGTTATATAGTTAATAATAATAATATAACATGTTTATGTTGTTATATAGTTAATAATTATAATAATATAGCATGTTTATGTTGTTATATAGTTAATAATAATAATAATATAACATGTTTATGTTGTTATATAGTTAATAATAATAATAATATAACATGTTTATGTTATATAGTTAATAATAATAATAATATAACATGTTTATGTTGTTATATAGTTAATAATAATAATAATAATATAACATGTTTATGTTGTTATATAGTTAATAATAATAATATAACATGTTTATGTTGTTATATAGTTAATAATAATAATAATAGAACATGTTTATGTTGTTATATAGTTAATAATAATAATAATATAACATGTTTATGTTGTTATATAGTTAATATTATAACATGTTTATGTTGTTATATAGTTAATAATAATAATATAACATGTTTATGTTGTTATATAGTTAATAATTATAATAATATAGCATGTTTATGTTGTTATATAGTTATTATAACATGTTTATGTTGTTATATAGTTAATAATAATAATAATAATAATATAACATGTTTATGTTGTTATATAGTTCATAATAATAATATATGTTGTTATATAGTTAATAATTATAATAATATAACATGTTTATGTTGTTATATAGTTAATAATAATAATAATATAACATGTTTATGTTATATAGTTAATAATAATAATAATATAACATGTTTATGTTGTTATATAGTTAATAATAATAATAATAATATAACATGTTTATGTTGTTATATAGTTAATAATAATAATAACATGTTTATGTTGTTATATAGTTCATAATAATAATATATGTTGTTATATAGTTAATAATAATAATAATATAGCATGTTTATGTTGTTATATAGTTAATAATAATGTAACATGTTTATGTTGTTATATAGTTAATAATAATAATAATATAACATGTTTATGTTGTTATATAGTTAATAATAATAATAATAATATAGCATGTTTATGTTGTTATATAGTTAATAATAATAATATAACATGTTTATGTTGTTATATAGTTAATAATAATAATAATATAACATGTTTATGTTGTTATATAGTTAATAATAATAATAATAATATAACATGTTTATGTTGTTATATAGTTCATAATATTAATAATATAGCATGTTTATGTTGTTATATAGTTAATAATAATAATAATATAACATGTTTATGTTGTTATATAGTTAATATTATAACATGTTTATGTTGTTATATAGTTAATAATAATAATATAACATGTTTATGTTGTTATATAGTTAATAATTATAATAATATAGCATGTTTATGTTGTTATATAGTTATTATAACATGTTTATGTTGTTATATAGTTAATAATAATAATAATAATAATATAACATGTTTATGTTGTTATATAGTTCATAATAATAATATATGTTGTTATATAGTTAATAATTATAATAATATAACATGTTTATGTTGTTATATAGTTAATAATAATAATAATATAACATGTTTATGTTATATAGTTAATAATAATAATAATATAACATGTTTATGTTGTTATATAGTTAATAATAATAATAATAATATAACATGTTTATGTTGTTATATAGTTCATAATAATAATAACATGTTTATGTTGTTATATAGTTCATAATAATAATATATGTTGTTATATAGTTAATAATAATAATAATATAGCATGTTTATGTTGTTATATAGTTAATAATAATGTAACATGTTTATGTTGTTATATAGTTAATAATAATAATAATATAACATGTTTATGTTGTTATATAGTTAATAATAATAATAATAATATAGCATGTTTATGTTGTTATATAGTTAATAATAATAATATAACATGTTTATGTTGTTATATAGTTAATAATAATAATAATATAACATGTTTATGTTGTTATATAGTTAATAATAATAATAATATAACATGTTTATGTTGTTATATAGTTAATAATAATAATAATAATATAACATGTTTATGTTGTTATATAGTTCATAATATTAATAATATAGCATGTTTATGTTGTTATATAGTTAATAATAATAATAATATAACATGTTTATGTTGTTATATAGTTAATATTATAACATGTTTATGTTGTTATATAGTTAATAATAATAATAATATAACATGTTTATGTTGTTATATAGTTAATAATAATAATAATAATATAACATGTTTATGTTGTTATATAGTTCATAATATTAATAATATAGCATGTTTATGTTGTTATATAGTTAATAATAATAATAATATAACATGTTTATGTTGTTATATAGTTAATAATAATAATAATATAGCATGTTTATGTTGTTATGTAGTTAATAATAATAATAATATAACATGTTTATGTTGTTATATAGTTCATAATAATAATAATATAACATGTTTATGTTGTTATATAGTTAATAATAATTAATATTACATGTTTATGTTGTTATATAGTTAATAATAATAATATAACATGTTTATGTTGTTATATAGTTAATAATAATAATATAACATGTTTATGTTGTTATATAGTTAATAATTATAATAATATAGCATGTTTTTGTTGTTATATAGTTAATAATAATAATAATATAACATGTTTATGTTGTTATATAGTTAATAATAATAATAATATAACATGTTTATGTTATATAGTTAATAATAATAATAATATAACATGTTTATGTTGTTATATAGTTAATAATAATAATAATAATATAACATGTTTATGTTGTTATATAGTTAATAATAATAATAATAGAACATGTTTATGTTGTTATATAGTTAATAATAATAATAATATAACATGTTTATGTTGTTATATAGTTAATATTATAACATGTTTATGTTGTTATATAGTTCATAATAATAATATAACATGTTTATGTTGTTATATAGTTAATAATTATAATAATATAGCATGTTTATGTTGTTATATAGTTATTATAACATGTTTATGTTGTTATATAGTTAATAATAATAATAATAATAATATAACATGTTTATGTTGTTATATAGTTCATAATAATAATATATGTTGTTATATAGTTAATAATTATAATAATATGGCATGTTTATGTTGTTATATAGTTAATAATAATAATAATATAACATGTTTATGTTGTTATATAGTTAATAATAATAATAATATAACATGTTTCTGTTGTTATATAGTTAATAATAATAATAGTAGAACATGTTTATGTTGTTATATAGTTAATAATAATAATAATAGAACATGTTTATGTTGTTATATAGTTAATAATAATATAACATGTTTATGTTGTTATATAGTTAATAATAATATAGCATGTTTATATTGTTATATAGTTAATAATAATAATATAGCATGTTTATGTTGTTTTTTAGTTAATAATAATAATCCACCAGTTCAAGATGATGACATGGCTGTTTGACGTGTGTGCTAACAGGAAGTGTGCTAGCATGAATTACCTCGATACAAATGTACACTTTAGCACTCAACAAGTCATCAAACTTACCTTCATGCATTCCCACATAGATTTAAACTTTTTGTTTCTTTTGGTGACCAGTTTGTGCTGTTATAATACGGAGGAGCAATACAACAACAGCTTCATCAACGACGACAAGTTATCCATCATCCACATAAACAGCAGAAGCTTGAACGCAAACTTTACTAATATTAAACAATATTTGAATCAATTCAAAGAACCTTTCAAAGTTATAGCAATCTCAGAAGCTTGGATTAATGCCAACAAAGGAATGGACTTCGAGCTGGAAGGATATGAAATGACGTGTGCAAACAGGAACAATGCAAATGGAGGAGGTGTGGCCGTATACGTGGACAAACATCTGAACTACAAAATGGTAAAGAATATGTCATTTGTCATTGATAACATTTTAGAATGTATAACAATGGAAATCTGTAAAGAAAAAAGCAAACATGTGTTAATAAGTTGTGTGTACAGAACTCCAAAGTCAAAGATTGGAATGTTTGAGGATTGGATTAAGACAACGTTTACAGACATACAGGAGGTCAAAAAACTATTTTTATATGTGGAGACTTCAATATTGACCTTTTGAACCCACACAAGTGCAAGGAAATAGACGACTTCATAGATACAATGTATAGTTTGAGTTTATATCCTAAAATCATTAGACCAAGTAGAATACCAGAGCACTGTGCCACCCTCATCCATAATATATTCACCAATGACTTGGATAACAACACCATCAGTGGCCTCAGTCATCATCTGCCAGTCTTCATATTTACAAGGAACATTACAACCATTACTTTGTAAATATTGGACCAAAACTGGAAGAAGAAATTCCAAAACAAGACCCAATTGATGAATGAATGATATCATTGATAGGAATCTTAATTCTATGTTTCTCACTGCTGTAACCAAAAAGGAGATCACTGACATTGTTAACCATTTTAAGGCTAAAACATCAACTGATTGTCATGGAATGGAAATGGAAACAATTAAAAGGGTCATCAATGAGATCGTAGACCCGTTAACATAGATTAGTAACTTATCATTTCAGACTGGAATATTTCCAAGCAAAATGAGAACAGCCAAGGTGGTTCCAATTTTCAAAAAAGGAGACAAACACCAATTTACAAACTATCAACCAGTTTCCTTGTTACCACAATTCTCTCCAATGATGGAGAAGCTATTCAACAACAAACGTATGAATGACAATGAACGAGTGTGAAAGGATGATTGAGATGTTTTCCATCGCAACCTTCATGTTCAAATCAACCAAAGCAAAGAAGACAGCAGCAGTAGAGATAAAGTTAGCACACCCACAATGGACAAGCGTCAGGTGCCAGAACCACTTTTCACAATAAATCATGGAAATGGTTTGTCGGGTACCAAGTGCCCACGGCCCGGTACCGAGGGTTGTGGATCACTGCAATAGAGCATTAGCACTCATCCAAGGTGACTATGATCTGATGGATTCTTTTGGACGAGTCTTACTGACATTGAAAGGACGTCTTGGTCTTACCGATGGCACAGCAGGTGGCCAGCTGCACCAGCAGAAGGATCATTCTCATCTTGTCCGCTGAAGAGTCGTCTCAGAACCAAACGGGCTGGAAGAAGGAAGGACGGTTGGATGATCGGTCGTGAAGAACGGAGATGTCGGTCTCTTCCAGGCGGAAGTAGAGTGAGTGTCTGACGGTGACGTCCCTTTTATAGGCTTCATCGTCCCGCATCATTTCCAGCAACGCCACGTGATGCCATCACAAGGCAGCCGAGTGCTTTGAGTGCTGAGATGCTCTTTGAAGGCTTCTTGGCCACCAGCACACAAATAAAAACTCCTTTGCTTTTCTCACAAAGACAAAGAAACGCTGGACAAGCACGGTTATACAACGGACAAAACGGATCAAGGACGAATGCACCCGTCATTCCTTTATTGGCTTTTCACATTAAAAGCAAACAAAGAAAAACAAATAAGGCCTGTTTTTTCAAGACTTCTTTTCAGAGCAAAACAAAGAAACGGACAACAAATCATTTTTCCAATGTTGTGTAAAAATGGACAAAAGGGGTCACGGACGACTCGGCGTGTGACTCGTTTATCGGTGTTTGACATGAAAGCCCAAAGTGAAAAAGAAGCGCTCCTATTTTCCCTCCGTGTTTTCAGAGCAAACGCAAAGAAGGAATAAGAAAGGTTTGTTCCAAAGTTGGATGTTTGCTAGTTGGATTGTTCTTCCTGTCCAATTCTAATGTTTCATTCTATGCGATGCAACTACAAACATGACTTGCTTCATCAAAGACGTTAGCGTCCATGTGGTCGAGAAGCCAAGTCATTGATTGTGGACGTGAATGTGGAAGACAAATGCCATGAGATCAATCATCCACATGTCAGCACATGAACTCATCCATCCATCCACAGCTGGACTGCAATCATTGACAATGGAAGGAAACCTGCACGTTCACAACAATCATTTCCACTTCCCTTTCCAAATGGTGCTCATGAAGACATTGGAAACGTGCTGACCGTGCTCCATAAACACATCACCACCTCCTTTTTACCGTTGGATGTCACCAGGACATGAATTCGTTGCTTGTCGTGTGAGCACATGAATGCTGACATTGTGAAATGGGATGAAACCAACGAAACTGGGATGAAACGTTGGTCTCCTCTCCAGCACGTGTGTGTTTCAGTGCTGATGGGCCTCTAACCAATCAGACGGCACATGACGGGCTGGGCCGCATCAGAACCAAAATAATCCACTTTGAAATGGATCTCTTCCAAAACATCCAAAAAGGCCGACGTGGCTGAGAAGAATGTCCTGAAAGAAGAAATGAGTCATAAAAAGATGAAATATTCCATTTAGTTGGAGATTCCATTCAAACGGGAGACATTTGAACCATGAATGTTTGCAGGATCAGAAGTCCTCACGATCACATCAAACATCCACACGAGAAGATACAAGTCAACACCAGGAAACACATAGCTCAATAAGCTAGCAGTGGCAAAGATCACCAGTAGCTCAATAAGCTAGCAGTGTAAAGGTCACCAGTAGCTCAATAAGGTAGCAGTGGCAAAGATCAACAGTAGCTCAATAAGCTAGCAGTGTAAAGGTCACCAGTAGCTCAATAAGCTAGCAGTGGCAAAGATCAACAGTAGCTCAATAAGCTAGCAGTGTCAGAGGTCACCAGTAGCTCAATAAGCTAAATGTCAGAGGTCACCAGTAGCTCAATAAGCTAGCAGTGTAAAGGTCACCAGTAGCTCAATAAGCTAGCAGTGTCAGAGGTCACCAGTAGCTCAATAAGCTAGCAGTGTCAGAGGTGACCAGTAGCTCAATAAGCTAGCAGTGTAAAGGTCACCAGTAGCTCAATAAGCTAGCAGTGTCAGAGGTCACCAGTAGCTCAATAAGCTAGCAGTGGCAAAGATCAACAGTAGCTCAATAAGCTAAATGTCAGAGGTCACCAGTAGCTCAATAAGCTAGCAGTGTCAGAGGTGACCAGTAGCTCAATAAGCTAGCAGTGTAAAGGTCACCAGTAGCTCAATAAGCTAGCAGTGTCAGAGGTCACCAGTAGCTCAATAAGCTAGCAGTGGCAAAGATCAACAGTAGCTCAATAAGCTAAATGTCAGAGGTCACCAGTAGCTCAATAAGCTAGCAGTGTCAGAGGTCACCAGTAGCTCAATAAGCTAGCAGTGTAAAGGTCACCAGTAGCTCAATAAGCTAGCAGTGTAAAGGTCACCAGTAGCTCAATAAGCTAGCAGTGTCAAAGGTCACCAGTAGCTCAATAAGCTAACAGTGTCAGAGGTCACCGGTAGCTCAATAAGCTAGCAGTGTAAAGGTCATGAGTAGCTCAATAAGCTAGCAGTGTAAAGGTCATGAGTAGCTCAATAAGCTAGCAGTGTCAAAGGTCACAAGTTGCTCAATAAGCTAGCAGTGTGAAGGTCATGAGTAGCTCAATAGGCTAGCAGTGTCAAAGGTCACAAGTAGCTCAATAAGCTAGCAGTGTGAAGGTCATGAGTATGTAATGTAGCCCCAAGAGGACACAAGCCAGTGTCTTAGTGTCTTATTGTGGCGGTCCCAAGCCCGGATAAATACAGAGGGTTGTGTCAGGAAGGGCATCCGACGTAAAACTTTTGCCAAATCAAACATGCGAATCAAGTCTATGACTTCCATACCGGATCGGTCGAGGCCCGGGTTAACAACGACCGCCATCGGTGCTGTTGACCTGCAGGGTGCCGGTGGAAATTGGACTACTGTTGGTGGAAGAAGGAGAGGAGGAAAGTGTGTCCGTAGGAAGAGAGAGAAGAGGAACGCCAAGAGTATGGGACTGAGAGTAGGGATGTTGAATGTTGGAGCTATGACAGGAAAAGGTAGCGAGTTGGTCGACATGATGCAGAGAAGGAAGGTAGACCAGGTGGAAAGGTAGCAAGGCTAGAAGTTTAGGAGCAGGGTTCAAGTTGTTCTATCATGGTGTAGATAGGAAGAGAAACAGAGTAGGAGTTACCTTGAAGGAGGAGTTTGTTAGGAATGTCCTGGACGTAAAAAGAGTGTCAGATTGAGTGATGAGTCTGAAGCTAGAAATGGAAGGTGTGATGGTCGATGTTGTTAGTGGGTATGCTCCACAGGTAGGATGTGAGCTGGAGGAGAAGGAGACATTCTGGTTGGACTTGGATGAAGTGATGCAGAGCATACCTAGAAGAGAGAGAGTTGTCATTGGTGCAGACTTCAATGGACATGTTGGTGAAGGAAACAGAGGGGATGAGGAGGCCATGGGCAGGTTTGGTATCCAGGAGAGGAATGCAGAAGGACAGATGGTGGTTGACTTTGCAAAAAGGATGGAAATGGCTATAGTGAATACTTGCTTCCAGAAGAGGCAGGGACATAGGGTGACCTATAAGAGTGGAGGTAGGAGCACACAGTTAGACTACATCTTGTGTAGACGCTGTCATCTGAAGGAGATCAGTGACTGTAAAGTCCAGTTCAGTAGATGGGGGGTCTTGTGACTGGCGAAACATCCCGATCCAAAAATATGATCCTTTTTTCTTTGCAATCAGCCACTTGTTGTTTAAGAAGCACATATTGTGCAGGTGTACCTAATGATGTGGTGCCAGCGCAGTTTGACATTGGATCTCATGACACAAACATCCCACATGATACAGCATATATTTGCATCAATAAAAGAAATACAACATGATGATATGATTGTGTTATTATTATTATTGTACACAAAGTAAAGTGTATATGTAAGTGTCATCTCTCCATGACTGGTGTAAGCGCCGTGTGGTCATGGACTACAGTATGTACCAACGCTTGTGGAGATGAATATACAGCATAGTGCCATTTCTAGGGGAACCTTCAACTATTCCAAAAAGTCCAAGTGATCCAGTCTTCCCAATGCCAATGCCAACAGGGATTACTGTATGGATGTTTTGTCCCGTGGAATAGATGCCATCATTTCTAAATAACGACATCATTTTTTTGTAAAGGGATACAAATGAGGGAAACCACATTCACCTTGCAGGGGGTAAGAACCTACCCCACATACATGACAATCCAGCCTCTAGCACCTCCTGCTGGCTTGCAGTGACTGAATCACCCCCCTGACGCTTTGGCTGCACCTAGAAACTCACTGGGGTTGAAAGTTTCCAAAGAAAATAGTTGTAACTTTCCAAGGAAATGCCTCGGTTAGGGTGGTGAATCCATTCCAAGTGGGGTTGAAGATGTTGTAGCAACATGTGTGGACGCTAACATCCCACTAGAAGAGTTAGCAGACTAATGGCCTGTGTGAGTGCACCTGAATTTAGGAGTGAAGCTTGGCTTGAACAAACGCCATAAACAGACCTTCCTCAACTGGAACACGATACAGCTGGAACACCGTCATGTTCAAGGATACAGTTGGAACACCGTCATTTTCAAGGATACAGTTGGAACACCGTCATGTTCAAGGATACAGCTGGAACGCGTCTGTGTAGGCTCTCAGTCGTACAGGAGTTGTCCATCGAGGAAAAGGCTTCTTGAGACGTCATCTGTACTGCTGTGAAGAAGGTGTTGGACATTTCGCTCCTCATCCGAAGAGCTTCGTCAGCGAACTATAAGTGCTGGTAGCTTAGGCCTTAAATACAGTAAGAGTGGGCGGAATTGGTGTGCCAACACCCTCCTCCTATAGGTTCGTTACACTAAGCCTGGGCGGAGTAGTGGTATAATCCTATGGAGGAATGCAAAGAGCACTACATTGGGGAAACTAAGCAAATGCTCCAAAAAAGGCTTTATCAACATCGCAGGGACAATTCTAGTGGGCCTCAATCAGCAGTACATCTACACCTGAAAGCTACCAATCACTCTTTTGAGGACAGCGAGGTAAAGATTTTGGCCAAAGAAAACAGATGGTTTGAAAGAGGAGTAAAGGAAGCTATTTTTGTCAAACAACAGAACCCATCATTGAATCGGAATGGTGGTTTGAGGTTTAATTTGGACCCTGTGTTCAGCAGGTTACTGAGACCAAAACCCACAGCTCTTAGTCTTGCAAATGAGGTGGAGCCAGGGCCGAGCCAGAACAATAGATGCTAACAAGCCAGTATCAGAGTCGTTCATACCCAATTCAGGGAGCGACACTTCCCTTTTATCGGAGGTGTTAATAACAGGATAGGATTATACCACTACTCCGCCCAGGCTTAGTGTAACGAACCTATAGGAGGAGGGTGTTGGCACACCAATTCCGCCCACTCTTACTGTATTTAAGGCCTAAGCTACCAGCACTTATAGTTCGCTGACGAAGCTCTTCGGATGAGGAGCGAAACGTCCGACACCTTCTTCACAGCAGTACAGATGACGTCTCAAGAAGCCTTTTCCTCGATACAGCTGGAACACCGTCATGTCCTAGGATACAGCTGGAACATCGTCATGTTCAAGGATACAGTTGGAACACCTTCATATTCAAGGATACAGTTGGAACACCTTCATATTCAAGGATACAGTTGGAACACCGTCATATTCAAGGATACAGCTGGAACACCGTCATGTTCAAGGATACAGTTGGAACACCTTTATATTCAAGGATACAGCTGGAACACCTTCATATTCAAGGATACAGTTGGAACACCTTCATATTCAAGGATACAGTTGGAACACCGTCATGTGCAAGGATACAGTTGGAACACCGTCATATTCAAGGATACAGCTGGAACACCGTCATGTTCAAGGATACAGTTGGAACACCTTTATATTCAAGGATACAGCTGGAACACCTTCATATTCAAGGATACAGTTGGAACACCGTCATGTTCATTTCTCTGAAAACTACGGCTGTCAAACCATTCATGAATAAAATTCATCACAGTTGAAAATGACGCCCCGTCCAGACTGAAACGTTCCTGGGATTGGATCATTTGTGAAACACATCCGTGGGACACATACGCCAATCAGAACACAGAACACAATGGGCGGGTTCTCCCTTGCCAATCAGGACTGTGGTGGCTCTATATGTAGCCGGCTGACGAGGTGGAGGGATGACATCTACAGTCCAGGAAAGTCTACAGTATTCCAGAGTGCTGGAGAGTTGGGACCATCAGAAAGGCTGCAGATCAAAGTTTGGACATTTTTGGAGAGCTGCTGGAAACATGACATGTTCTTGGAGATGATTGGGCCTGAGCAGGTGTTTTACATGCATCGTGCAACACAGGAAGTGCAACACTAAGTTGGTCAGCACTATATTTGGTTTCTATTATTATTGTTCACATTGGGCCTCATTCACGAAACGTTCTTACACACAAATCTGTTCTTAAAGCCTTCTTACAAAGATTTTTGGCATTCACGAAACATGTTCTTAACTCACAGTTCTTAGATCTAAGAACAAATTCTACGAACGCTCAGGAGGACTCTTACGCACAAGCAAAGCTTGCACTTTCAATGCGCAATCGCCCTCATGATGGATTTTGCAACCTGATCCCAAAAAATGTAGTGCAAATACAATATCCCAACAATGATTTATCATCAAAACAACTAAAATATACGCCATGGATAAATACATATGCAAATCCCAATTCATCAAAAAAAAGGCTGTCTGGACGTGCGCTGCGCAGAGAGAATGTAAAGGGACCATTAGATTTATTTGCTGAAAGCCACCAATATTTGATGTCCCGCTTCAGGCTTCCCTCTCTGTTCTTGCAGGTGTGCAGGATCATCAGAATAACATCGCAATGAAACGTGGTGTGTCTATTGCGCACGTAGCACCCCCAGATAACGACATGCGCCCCCAGCCACGTCTTGAGCCAGAGCACGGGGCTGCTGTATTAATTAGGCAGCGTCTAATCAAATGTAACCACAGAAAAAATACATTGTCACACACAAACTATGTATTTTGACTTTATTTTTCCATCATGATTGTGTAAATATTTTCTAGAGATTCTGAAATGGTTTGGTTTCTGATTGATGGCCCACCTCCCGTTTCCTCCAGATCCCTCCGGTGCAGTCCAATCTTTTTTTTCAGTCTATTTTAAGTCAAACCACTTTTTTTTAACCTCTGCGGTGGCGCGTTTCTCCGTGGAAACGGCATTTATGTTTCCTGCAATGGTGCTCCATGCCGACTCTTTTTGGATGGCCTGATGACCGGTGGATACACGTGAAAATAAGGTGGTCTTGTGTTCGCTCACTCCTTGTAAAAGCACCTCTATTTCAGTAGAATTGAAGTTTTTCTTTCGTTTGTTGTCCAGCTGCTTCTCAGTCTTGCCCTTGCGCGTTGCCATCTCCGCCTCCAGCTGCCACATTTTTGACCTTATATAGGAAATAATAGGCGGTGACCTATGCAAATTAGGCCTCACATGCACGGGCATCGCAGTTGGCATTCATCAACCTAAGAACACCGGTGCGAACGATTATCCCGACTTAAGAACGTGTCGTGAATGCGGCGCAGTTTCCAACCCCCGCCTTCTTAAGTACACTTCTTAAGAAGACTTTTAAGAAGATTTTCGTGAATGAGGCCCAATGTTCACATTTCAAAATTGCTTTTTTCCAACTACAGATGGTTGACAACGGCCAAGCTAGACATCCAGTAATTAGTGTTCCAATGAAACAACAGTGTTGTCTAAGTAGGACACAAGTTCCCAATCCACACAGGGATCATATCATTCTTGTTGCACATGACTTACAGACACTTTGTCTCCAAGAGAGAAGCCTATTAGGAAGTATTGCGTAAAAAAAGCGGGATGCTCTTCATCATCCCATGTGTGTGCCTCACTGCTCCATGAGGAAAACTCTGGAATGATTGAGCACTTGAGGTCAGTGTGCACACGTTGCATGAATTAGGGCCTCAGTGGGCCACAAAGTGTCATCTAAACAAATACATACATTGGATGAAGAAGTATCTGAAGAGTTTGAAGGTTTTCCAGCGTGAAGCGCCTTTTTAAGGTCATGCCACCGCATTTGAAAAGGATTCAGGTCAGGACTCGGACCAGGCCCGGCATGCGGCGGCGTATCTTCTTGCACAACTGTCGTACGTCGCTGCAGGAGGTCTCTACTTTTTTGTTCCATGACCCTCAGGATCTTTGAAGAAGTTTCAAATAAAAGTTGATGAAAAGCCATGCTTTTAAAATCCTGTAATGTTGGACATTTTCATGTTCCAATAAGTTACCAGGAAGGCTGACAAGTGTTGCTTGGAACACACCCTCCAGGCAACCATCCAGCCTTTCTGGGGGCCTGTCAGGTTCAAGCAACCTAAAACATTCTAAACACAATAAGAAAGAAGAAAGAAGACAACAAGATTGCTTTTACTCGCGAGGAGAACAGACAGAGATGTACTCAGTTTACAACCTCGATCCGTTCTGAGTAAACTCTGCGTTCTCCTCCCTTTTATTCTGTTGGGGATTCCCTAGTTACACAGAGCACGTTGCAGCTCTAAGGGGAGGGGGAGCACAACAGCTGCAACGTGACAATACAATCTGTATCTAACTGTGTATGTGGGGGTGTGTGGGGGTGTGTGTGTGTTCACATAAACAAACAATCAAGAGTGTGAATCTGTAAACATGCAGCAGTTACACCAGAACATTCCAAGCATCTGTTGTTTAGCAGTTCCTGTTTGTTCTTCTTGATCTACAAAGAGTCTCTGTGGATGAGTGCATAGAAAAGATAACAAGTAATCATGACTAAGGGAGGAACAAAATCAGCTGAGCGCTGATGCGGTCAAGAGGAGTTCCTTCATCTTCTTCTCCGTAGCCCCATAAAACTGTACTGCTCAGACACACACACATACAGAGGTTATAGTGGTTCAAACAAAGGAAGATACATTCTATAAGACAAATATATGATAACATTTATATACATTTCTCCAACATTTCCCTCCTGTTTATCATGTATTTGCTCAAATTCTCATATCATTCTATAACCACTTCCTTTCGGATTTTCAGTCAAGAATTATTATTGTTTGTTTTTTATATGAACACAAACACATTTACACTAAGAGTCAAATGTGACTTTTACTCATAGTCACCTGGTCTGGAAACAGATCAGGCAAATGGAGATCATCCTCCATGTCTATAGCTGTCTCCATCTCTCTCTCGTTCCCTTCCAGATCCAACTAACAAATACATTTGTGCCATTTTAGTTTCCATGGGTGAAATAGCTGCATTTATCATTTTGTTAAATAGACCCCCCACACAGGGAATAACACAACATCCACACAAGGTTACGATTGCTGCAAAAACAGCACTTGACATCAATAGAGATGACACCAAGGATTTGTACTTGCCAAACATATCAAGCCAACTGTCCCACCATGAGGTTTCCACTCCAGAGTGTTCCTTCATCTTACCATTCAGGGTGCGGAGGCCTTGAATGGCCTGAGTCAGGCTGCCATCAGCAGCAGTGTTGTTGGGAATGAAGGTACAGCATTGTTCTCCAAACACTGCACACACACCTCCTTCCTTTGTTAACAACATGTCCACCGCAATCCCATTTTGGTAAGCCATCAGGGACGTGGCTTTAAGTTGTTCTTTGACCGCTTCAAATCCAACTTGTGTCCAATTTCCCAAATTGTGAACATTGTAGTGGATGTAGTTAATCCTGTCTACGTTTTTATTGACGGTAATCCATGGAAATATGGATTCCCATCCAGCCGCAATCTAATTTACTAATTTCTATTCATCAGGCACGCCACAGAGAACATCAATGGCATCAATGTATATAGGATCCTTGTCTCCTAACCACTGTGCTTGTGTTCGGACCAATAGTCATATGGATAGAATTTCTATACGCCCAACTAACAATCCATGGTGCATGTACTGTCTTTGATGTGCTTCACTTTGGCCTATCTGTTAGTGTTGTTACATTAGTGGCAACTGTGTCTGCATTTTTGAGGTTATTAGTCTGATCCCATACAAGCAGCCCTATGTCCATTATGAACATAATAGTTATCTATCACTTACAAAATACTTTGCTCTTATTACCGTCATTTCACAGAGAACCTTAGGAGTTCCGCCTCTACTAGGATTGGTGTCTTGTACGTTCTTCACTGACCGTCAGGTATTTTCAGACTCTAAATGTCTGCACCCACCTTATTGTCAGACCTTTGCTCACCTTTCCCGTCGGGGTTTCTCTGCTGAAAGGACCTTTTTACAATGTTTCAAATTAATCCATGTTGATCTTTCAGTTACTTTTAGGGCTGTTTGTGTTGTCAATGATACTTAGTAGGGACCTTCCCACTTGGGTAAATGCCAGTGCTTCTTTTTGATGCTTTTGATGAGGACCCAATCTCCTGGTTGAACTAACTGAATCTCCTGCTGGGAGACAGTAGAATCCTCAGCAGGTTGACATATATTATTTTGCCTTTCCAACAAGCGTATAGTCAGCGAGATTAGCGTCATCATCAGCTTCCCATTGACTTTTGAAGTATGGTAGTCTATATGGTCTTCCAAATAAAATTTCAAATGGTGTTAATCCATTTGAAGCAGTTATATTAATATATAATTTAACGAGATCAAGACTTTGTGTCTTTGGTCTCCCTGTTTCCTCCATACACTTTTTGAGTCTATTTTTTATTGTTCCATTCATTCGTTCCACTAGTCCTGCGCTTTGAGGGTGGTAAGCACAATGATTTTTTAAGTTAATATGGAACATTGTTCCTATTTTTTGTATTATCCGGTTTACAAAATGAGAGCCATTATCACTATAAAGCGTGTCAGGTATACCATATCGTGGTATAATATCTTTACATAGTGCTTTTACCACCGTCAAGGCATCAGGATTCTTTGTTGGAAAGAGTTCTATCCATTTAGAAAATGCATCTATGATGACCAAACAAAATTTCCTTCCTTCGCTTTTGTTTAGCTCTATGAAGTCCATATGTATTACCTGGAAAGGATATTGCGGTGTTGGAAACCGACCGCGTCGCGGGCGAAAATTGCCTTTCGGATTGTGCTTTGCGCATGTTAGACAGGCTCTACAAACATTTTTTGAATATGCATTAAAGCCATAGGTGGTAAAATATTGATGTATCTGACTAACCATCCCTCCTGTTGAGACATGTGACACACCATGGCTCAAAATAGCCTCCCATCTATATACATTTTTGGAAAAATATGCTTCAAATTTTGGTCAACATAGATGGCATTTTTAAGTGTAGCCCCTTTTCTTTTCCAAATTTTAATTTCAGACTACGAATTTGTTATTGCATGCCTTTGAGAACCTCATTATCTAGGTGGTGTTGTGGTGCTGTCAATACGGTCATTTAATTTCCAGCAGTAACTTTAGTCATGTTATCTGCAAATGCATTTCCTTTTGTGGTTTTATTAGTGCCCGTTGGTGTGTGCAGCACATTTACAAATTGCAAGTTTTAATGGTAATTAAACAGCATCTAATAACTCCTGTAACAGGTGCGCATCTGTATCTGGCTTGCCTGTCAATGTTACCGTGCCCCTGCTTCTCCAATATTGGGCAAATGTGTGCACAGTAGCATATGCATATTGGCTATCGGTGCATATAGTTACTGTTTTATCTTTCATTCATTTACAGGCTTCCGTTAATGCAACTAATTCAGCTGCCTGAGTGTACTGAACTTGGCCATGCTAGCAGTCATGGCTTGTAAATAAATAGTGGGGCTTTCACAATACCCCCGGGGTAACCTTGTATAGGTGTAACGTTTTCCTCCAAAGGTAAAAGCAAACCAGAATTGGCTTTCTTTATCTACTGGTACTGAAAAGAAAGCATTGCTTATATCCACTACTGTAAAATAAGTGGCATCAGGCCTTAACGAATTTAAAAGCGTATGTGGATCAGGTACACATGGTGCTCTTTGAATCACTGCATTGTTTACCGCCTGTAATAGTAAACCTGTAATATCACTTCTGTCGACTCCTTCAGGTGTTTGCACCCAGTCAGTGGTTTGTTGTCCCAATTGTACTATTTCTGTTAAATCTTTCCATTTTTCACCTTTTGCCTTGTAGAGTGACACATGTGGTGTTCCTGCTATCGCAGTAGTTGATCCATCTGAATAGATGTAATCAATGAGTACAACTCCTGGTGTTGCTCGCCAATTGTTTTTCATATTCTGGATTTGGCCTAAAGTACCTCGGTAGTACAGAGTTATGTGTAAGTTGTCGCTAGTCATTGTGTCCTCAATATTTTGCAGTAACGCTTGTCCCTCCTGTAGACGATTGGTTCCCACTCTGAGGTGGTTTGTTTGGTATGTCCAATGAATAATAGTAGGAAGGGAATTCTTCCGCTTTTACTGCAAATGAGTCTTTTATTTCATGTTGCCTTTTAACAATGATGTTTCCATCGCTAGTTGGAACTAAAGCTAGTCCCAGGGCTGACAAGCCATCTCTCCACAGCAGATTGACAGGACATTTTGGTACCAACAAAATGGGCAACTGACATGCCTTTCCATACTGTTTGTGGTACTACTAGTACTACCACAGCAGGATTTACAACTCTTATAAATTGTTTTTGTTTTTGTTCATTGACTCAGAAGTGTCCCTTTCTTCTGCTGTGGGAGCAGGCTGGCCTAGTCACACAGTGTATGATTTCTTGGTGTTTATTTACTTTTAATTTTATTTATTTATTTATTTTTTAACAATTGCGTCCAATATGCCCTTCTTTTCCACAACACCAACAGCCTGACACATTTTGTCTAAATTGTCCTCTTCCAAATCCTCCTGTTTAGTGCGTTACTTTGAAAGTATATTTGACCTTCTTCATTTATGAAGGTATCTTCATTTTTAAGCCTAAGATTTTTCCTTTGTCATTTTCTTTCCCCATGTATGGCATGTTTAACATATTCTTCTAGCATGCCTGTTGCAAAATGTATGCAATATTTGAAGAACCAATTTCTTATAGCGTCTTTTGAATTAGCGTGTAACACATTTTTTAGCTGTTGTTATAACGACCCTGTGGGTCATCATTATCCCGTTAGCCACTTTGTTTTAAATACCGTTATCATTGTGGCTCTGTAAACATCAAATGTTTCATCTAGTTGTTGTTTAGTTCTACCCATGGCGGTGTCATCTGCTCTTTTTAGCAAACGTCGAGTGGTTCGGTTGATCAGGCCTTGCACTCGGTGTTCCAGTTCTCTGCTGTGTAATATCACTACACTGCTCCTCATATCGTGGTGGAGACACCAGCAAGAGAGGATCCAGTGAGGGTCTGCCTTGCTGTCTTTCTTCCCTACTTTACTCAGTCCTTTTAACATTTACTATCTTATTATCCTCTTCTCTATCTTTAACTTTCACTTCCTCAGTTCCTTCTCTCTTATTTTTAACTTCTCAACCTTCTGTTTCCACCTTTGCTGTTCCTTTTTTCTTTTCTTTTTACACACACGTTTCTTTTTTGTTTTTCTTTTCTTTTTCTCCTTCTTCTCTTTTTTGAGCTGTATTAAGCCAAAACTGTCTCTTCATATCCTTCTTTTTTCATCTTTTTATAATTATTTTCTTTTTATCATTATTTTTCATCCACTAAAGTATCTAGTCCTGTAACGACACTATTTTTGGGGAATTTAATTGGCCATCATACCCGTATTTAGACACCCATTTATCCATGTATTTTAACTTTGTTGAATCTTGTTTTTCAACGAATCGCCAGTCTTTACTCTGTAAGTTATCTTTATAGTTTGTTTTACTTTTTCCATTTCCCATTTTAATTCAATTTGGTCCCAGTTATGATGTTAATTCCTAGGGAATTCTAATAACTGGGGTTTTCTTTCTGTCAGTGAGGTGGTGAAAAATGGTCTTATTGTGGTAATTCTCAAGCTTCTACCCCAGTGGGGGCGGAGAATTCTTGCCTCTGCTTCCACAACAAGTCACCACTTACAATCTCACCGCTTTGGTATGAGATAAGTTTCTAGTGAAACTTCGTCTCCACTCACACTCACAAGCACACAACACGGAATTTAAATGCGCGTAGGACTCCGCCGTCCTGTTATTACCACGGAATTTGTCGGAATCCGGCATCCCTCTTTACCATGAAATTTATGGGAATCCGGTGTCCATCTTTACCACGGAATTTATCGGAATTCAGTGTCCATCTTTACCACGGAATTTATCGGAATTCGGTGTCCTTCAATTACTTGCCATTGACTAGTATTCACAAGGTTTCACTCTAAGCAGGCCTAGCGGGCTTTTATTGACTCTGCTTGTCTTTTCTTAAACACGTTTCACTCATTCTCTTTTAATCCCCCCTAAGGAAATATTACTCACCAAGTTGTCTTCCCTCTCCGAGGTATACCGTCAACCATCAGACTCCAGCCAGTGAGACGAGAGCCAGTCCCGGAAAGGGTCTGTTTGCCGTGGCCACGGTCTTTCTGGTTGTCGTTTCCTCAGCTGGAATCCTCAGGTGTTTTGGTATCTGGCTCGAAGGACCAAATTAATGTCAGGTTCAAGCAACCTAAAACATTCTAAACACAATAAGAAAGAAGAAAGAAGACAACGAGATTGCTTTTACTCGCGAGGAGAACAGACAGAGATAACATTTATATACATTTCTCCAACAAAAAGCTGTTTGCCAGCCTTGTGGTCCTGGACTTCAAACTCCTGTAGCGTCTGCCTGACGGTAGGAGTGTGAATAATGAGTGTTGTGGATGTGTGCTGTCCTTGATGAGGTTGTGTGTTTGGGCAACAGGTGGGGTACACCCTGGACTGGTGTCCAGCCAATGGCAGGGCACATTTAGACAAACACTCACATTCATACCTATGGACAATGTAGAGTCTCCAATGAAGCTAACATGCATGTTTTTGGAATGTAGGAGGAAACAGGAGTACCCAGAACCCCCCCCCCCCCCCCCACACACACACACACACACACGGGGAGAACATGCAAACTCCACACAGAAATGCCCAAGGGAGAATCCAACCCAGGTCTTCCCATCTCCAGACTGTTCCTGTGTTGGCTAACATGCTAACCACTAGACCACCGTGCAGCATTTTAGTTCAAATAGTAAGAAAAAAATATGTTTTTTTTCCAAGTCATAACATGATGAGAAACTAAATTTGGAAAATTAAAAGTTTTGGGGCTAAAGTTAAGAAGAAAGCTGAACAATTTGGAGAGATGAAGTGGAGGTGCACGTTTCTAGAACTACAGAACTTATTCCAAAGTGTCCACGTGGTAAAAAGCAGCATCCTTGCAACTAGCTGGGGTTTCAGCCATGTAGCCTTCAAATTAGTGTTCCCCAAACAACATCAGCGTGTGAAATGAGTAACGTAGCAGAAAACTTTAAAAAGGAATCCCAGCACTCCCCTGGGCCAGTCAGAACACATAGTCCTGTTTACATTACCTTGCTACATGTTCTGTGCAGTCAGGTAGAGATCCCAATATGCAGAGCCAGACACAATCCAGGTCAAAAATAATATCTTTAATTCCGTAGAGCAAGAATCAAGTAACGAAGGGATAGCAAAAAGTTCTGTGTCCAAACTGAGGTAGACGGTGCAACTAAAGTAGTAAAACAAAAAGGCACCGTGGAAAAAGGCAACAACTCACTGATGAGCAGACGGCGTCACAGGAGGCAAGGAGCACGTGGAACAGACTTTGAAATAACACAGCAATCATAAGGCCAAGAGCACAGGAGCAAACAAACTGGTGTTTCGCGGGCAGCATGCAAACCAGTAGTAACAATCCCACGTCGTCCTCCTGCAGCCATGTGGCTTAAGAGCCCTTGATGACCAAGTGGCTACAGGTGTGCCTCGTGGCGCCGCCCACTCAGGGAGTGAAGGGATCTAAAAAGTAACACAGGTCAAAAGGTGACAACACCAAAATGAACAACCCTAACAGTACCCCCCCCTCAATGGACGCCTCCTGGCGGCCTACCAGGCTTGTCAGGGAACCGTTTGTGAAAGTCAGAAATTAGAGAGGGGTCAAGAATAAGCTTACCGCCAATCCAGGAACGTTCCTCTGGACCGTATCCCTCCCACTCTACAAGATATTGGAAACCCCTACCCCTTCTCCGAGAGTTAAGGATCTTGTTAACAGAATAAGCGGGATGGCCGTCGACCAACCTAGGAGGAGGAGGTGACCTGACTGGAGGGCTGAGAGGACTAGTAGAGACTGGCTTGAGACGGGAGACATTGAAAACAGGATGGATATTAAGAGATGCAGGGAGCTGGAGCTTGACTGCGTTAGGGTTGATGACTCGTTCCACTGTGAATGGGCCGATGTATCTAGGGGCCAGTTTCTTGGAAGTAGCTGCCAGAGGGATGTCCTTTGATGATAACCAGACCTTCTCACCGGGTCTATAACTTGGAGCTGGGTTGCGGTGGCGATTCGCTAGACGTTGGTTCCGCTCTGAAGTGCGTCTTAGGGCTGCTCTGGTGTTGCGCCAGGCACGGCGGACACGGCGTAGGTGCTGGAGCACAGAGGGAACGGCCACATTAGATTCCAGGGATGGAAAAGCTGGGGGCTGGTAGCCGTACACAGAATAGAATGGGGAAACACCTGTAGCAGAACTGACCAAGGAATTGTGAGCATATTCCACCCAGGGAAGATGTGTAGCCCATGAAGCAGGTTGTTGGTGGCAGATGCAGCGGAGTACTGTCTCCAGGTCTTGGTTGGTTCTCTCTGTCTGTCCGTTTGATTGCGGATGATAGCCCGAAGACATGCTAGTGGTTGCACCTAGGGCTTCACAAAAACACTTCCACACGGCAGAGGTAAACTGAGGGCCCCTGTCGGAAACAATGTCCAAAGGTATGCCATGGGGGCGGAAAACATGGAGGATTAGAAGTTTGGCCGTGTCCAATGCAGATGGGAGTTTGGGGAGGGGAACAAAATGGGCCATCTTGGAGAAACGGTCAACTATAGTAAAGATCACAGAGTTGTTGTCAGAGGGGGGCAGTCCACAAACAAAATCCACTGAAATGTGTGACCAAGGGCGGAGGGGTAATGGGAGTGGGCGGAGAAGTCCAGCCGGAGCCTGGTGGGAAGCCTTACTGCGTGCACACACTGGGCAGGCCGCCACAAACTGCTTCGTGTCCACTCGACAGGACGGCCACCAAAAACGTTGACCAAGCAGGAACAGGGTGCGGTGGAAGCCTGGATGGCAAGCAATCCTGGAACTGTGTGCCCAGGTCAGAACCTCCGAGCGCAGTGTAGGGGTGACGTATAGCAGGCCAGGTGGACACTTCGCTGGGGGGGTAATGTCCTTGAGGGCATCTGTCACTCTGCTCTCAACCTCCCATTGGAGAGCGCCCAGGATCCGGGTCTGTGGAAGGATGGGTTCAGCCTCAGTGATCTCTGAAGAAGGGGAAAAGAGTCTGGAGAGGGCATCCGGTTTACTGTTACGAGAGCCAGGGCGGTATGTAATGGTGAAATTGAACCTAGCTAGAAATAGGGACCACCGTGCCTGGCGAGGGTTAAGTCGTCGTGCGGAGCGGAGGTAGGCTAGGTTTTTGTGGTCAGTAAATACAATGAAAGGGTGGGTGGAGCCCTCCAACCAATCTCTCCACTCCTGTAAGGCTAAGACGACGGCCAACAGTTCCCTATTGCCTATGTCATAATTACTTTCGGCAGGTGAGAGACGGCGTGAAAAGAAGGCACAGGGGCGGAGTTTACGGTCAGTGGAAGAACGTTGTGAGAGCACGGCCCCGACCCCGGAATCTGAGGCATCAACTTCCACAATAAACTGGCGAGAGGGGTCAGGATGGGTGAGGACGTTGGAACTTATAAACAAGGATTTAAGCTTTTTAAATGCCGCGTCTGCCTCTGGGGTCCAGACAAATGAGACTTTAACGGATGTAAGCTTAGTGAGAGGTTCTGCGACTCGACTAAAGTTGCGAATAAATCTACGGTAAAAATTGGCGAAGCCCAGGAACCTCTGCAGCTGCTTCCTTGTTATAGGAGTGGGCCAATCGACCACGGCTTGTATCTTAGCCGGATCAGCTTTGAGTCGCCCTTTCTCCACAATGAACCCCAGGAAAGACGTCGACTCGGAGTGAAAATCACACTTCTCCGCCTTCACAAATAACCGGTTTTCCAGGAGTCGCTGCAGTACTAGTCTAACGTGATGTATGTGTTCATGAAGGGAAGGGGAAAAAATCAGGATGTCGTCCAAGTACACGAACACAAAGCGGCCTAGCATGTCACGTAGCACATCATTGATCAGATTCTGAAACACTCCGGGGGCGTAAGTGAGGCCGAACGGCATAACTAGGTACTCAAAATGCCCCATAGGGGTGTTGAATGCCGTTTTCCACTCGTCCCCCTCTCTAATTCTGACTAGGTGGTACGCGTTCCGAAGGTCCAATTTAGAAAAAATGACAGAGGAGTGAAGTGAGGAGAACGCGGAGTCAATAAGAGGAAGTGGGTATTTATTCTTGATGGTTATGTCATTTAGTGCCCGATAATCAATGCATGGTCTTAATGAACCATCCTTTTTGTCCACAAAGAAAAACCCGGCACCTAGAGGTGAGGAGGAAGGGCGAATGTGTCCGGCTGCAAGGGAGGTGGAGATGTAATTTTCAAGGGCTGCGCGTTCAGGATTGGAGATGTTAAACAGTCGGGAGGTGGGTAACTTAGCTCCTGGTAGGAGGTCAACGGCACAGTCATAAGGTCGATGGGGTGGGAGCTCCATAGCCCTGTCCTTACTGAATACCTCCTTGAGGTCATGATATTCTTTTGGAACTTGAGAAAGGTCAATCTGTTCAGTGGGTGAAAAGTGAGCCAAGGGTGCATGAACGGACGCGGAACGGAGGCAGTGGGAATGGCAGTACTGACTCCAATTGGTAATAGCAAGTCTAGACCAATCAATATAAGGATTGTGAATCTTGAGCCAAGTGAGGCCTAGGACTAGAGGTGCCGAACGAGAAGGTACTACAAAGAATCTCAGCTTCTCAAAATGATTACCGGAGACTCTTCGGGTAAGTGTCTCGGTTTGGTGAGTAACGTGAGCCAAAACGCGCCCGTCGAGCGAACGAACCACTTTGGCCTCCTTAAGACAGAACACAGGGATGTTATGCAGGTTAACAAAGTTGTAATCCAAAAAACAGTCATCTGCCCCAGAGTCAACAAGTGCACAGATATTAAGGCAGTTCTCCTCCCAGGCGAGTGTACCTTTCAGTTGAAGGCGCCCTGGCGACGCCTCGACGGTAGACTGGCCCACGGTGAATGCTCCTCCAGTGGAGGTTGGACGTCCTGCAGGTCGAGCAGGACACTTGGAGATGACATGATCAGCACGGCCGCAGTATAGACAGAGATGCAGGCGCAGCCGGCGTGTCCGCTCGGCCGGAGTAAGACGACCACCTCCCAGTTGCATGGGTTCCTCAGTGGGTGCTGGACCAAGGACTGCTGCGCTGGGAACCACATCTGGAGTTGCTGGTTGTAGGATGGAGATGGAAGATGACTGGGTGCAAGTAGGACTTCGTTTCTCTGCATGGTGCTCTGCCTTGCGCTCATTGATGCGGTCGTCGAGCTTGATGGCGAGGGAAATGAGCTGCTCCAGTGACTCAGTCTCATCTTTCGTTACGAGCTCATCCTTTATATTAGAGTTCAAGCTGGCTAGAAAAATATCACAGAGGGCTGTAGTGTTCCAGCCACTCTCTGCTGCGAGAATGCGAAAGTTTATTGAGTGGTCTGCCACGGAAGCCTTGTGCTGGCGTAGAGCCATCAGACGGCTGGCTGCCTGGCGCCTTCTTAAGGGGTGGTCAAACACCTTGCGGAACTCAGAAATGAAGCCAGATAAAGTGTCCCGTAGCTCCGGACGATTCTCTAATATAGCCAGTGCCCACTCAGCAGCTCTCTCCGACAGGAGACTGACCATAAAGGCTACTCTTGCTCGGCAGGTGGGGTAGGTGAGGGGTTGCTGGTCAAATACCAGTTGGCATTGGTGTATGAATTGTTTGCATTTCCCACGGTCGCCAGCGTACCTTGAAGGGTGAGGAATTACTGGTTCCTTGAAGCCACTGGTAGAGGAATAAGGGACAGATGGCAGCAACTGGGGAGGAGTGACTATGCCATCAGCTGGAGCCGACAAGGTGGAGCTTGTTCCCTCGCTGACGAGCCGGTCCACGTTGCTGGAGATGGACTGGAGAAGCGTGGACATATCCCTGATAGCCAAATGATGTTCGCTAATCATACTTCCATGTGCCTTGAGTGCAGCATGCACCGGGTCAGACTCTGCGGGATCTGTTTGCATGGTGGGATTGTTCTGTTATGTGCAGTCAGGTAGAGATCCCAATATGCAGAGCCAGACACAATCCAGGTCAAAAATAATATCTTTAATTCCGTAGAGCAAGAATCAAGTAACGAAGGGATAGCAAAAAGTTCTGTGTCCAAACTGAGGTAGACGGTGCAACTAAAGTAGTAAAACAAAAAGGCACCGTGGAAAAAGGCAACAACTCACTGATGAGCAGACAGCGTCACAGGAGGCAAGGAGCACGTGGAACAGACTTTGAAATAACACAGCAATCATAAGGCCAAGAGCACAGGAGCAAACAAACTGGTGTTTCGCGGGCAGCATGCAAACCAGTAGTAACAATCCCACGTCCTCCTCCTGCAGCCATGTGGCTTAAGAGCCCTTGATGACCAAGTGGCTACAGGTGTGCCTCGTGGCGCCGCCCACTCAGGGAGTGAAGGGATCTAAAAAGAAACACAGGTCAAAAGGTGACAACACCAAAATGAACAACCCTAACACTACATCCCCTTTGGAAAAGGACACCCCCCCCCACCTCAAAAGCGGATGGAGCCTCCTCACAGCTGCAGGACTGTCAACATCCCAGACTGGAGTGTATTCCACCCTGAGGACGTGAAGGAGGACAGCAGAGGTGACCTCATCACATCCACCGGCCAACGCCAGTCACATGTTGGCATGATGCGAGCCGTGTGCTCAACATGTCCGTGCACGAGCACACTGCTGAGACACATCATCCATAGACTCTCCCACACTAGCACTTCCCATCCAGGACTAGCAGGTCAACAGAGGATGCCATAGCCACAGTCCTTCACACCACCCTGACCCTCCTACGCCAGGCTTCTATTCAGCATCCAATGCCATCATCCCCAACAAAAGCCAACAAGGTGGGCCTGCCACGTTCAAGGACTTCCTCAGTCACCATCCAGAGACTCAAGTGGGGCCTCACCTCTCCTCAGCACTCAGCATCAACACCGGCTTTGCACCCTGTACACCAGATTCACCGTGCACAGTGTGCCCCCCACACCAGACTTCCAACCAGTCAGCTAGTAAAACATAAACGACATGGATGTCATGCCAACATGGAAGCAGCAAACACATCATACTTTATACTGAGAATACGGCGGCCAATTCAGAGGTCACTGTACACAATATATACATGTGTTGTATGATCAATGTGTTCTATGAAAGCACTATTGCTAGCATATGTTAGCCAGAGGTCACTGTATACAATATATACATGTGTTGTATGATCAATGTGTTCTATGAAAGCATTATTGCTAGCATATGTTAGCCAGAGGTCACTGTATACAATATATACATGTGTTGTATGATCAATGTGTTCTATGAAAGCATTATTACTAGCATATGTTAGCCAGAGGTCACTGTATACAATACATACATGTGTTGTATGATCAATGTGTTCTATGAAAGCACTATTGCTAGCATATGTTAGCCTGGGGTCACTGTATACAATACATACATGTGTTGTATGATCAGTGTTCTATGAAAGCACTATTGCTAGCATATGTTAGCCAGAGGTCACTGTATACAATACATACATGTGTTGTATGATCAATGTGTTCTATGAAAGCACTATTGCTAGCATATGTTAGCCAGAGATCACTGTATACAATACATACATGTGTTGTATGATCAGTGTTCTATGAAAGCACTATTGCTAGCATATGTTAGCCAGAGGTCACTGTATACAATACATACATGTGTTGTATGATCAATGTGTTCTATGAAAGCACTATTGCTAGCATATGTTAGCCAAAGGTCACTGTATACAATACATACATGTGTTGTATGATCAGTGTTCTATGAAAGCACTATTGCTAGCATATGTTAGCCAGAGGTCACTGTATACAATACATACATGTGTTGTATGATCAGTGTTCTATGAAAGCACTATTGCTAGCATATGTTAGCCAGAGGTCACTGTATACAATACATACATGTGTTGTATGATCAATGTGTTCTATGAAAGCACTATTGCTAGCATATGTTAGCCAGAGGTCACTGTATACAATACATACATGTGTTGTATGATCAGTGTTCTATGAAACGTTTGTCTGTTGAAACAATGAGCAATCGTAAACGGAGCCATGTGTGAATTGTCAGTAAAGTTTTCATTCTTAATGGAGTTCATTTCAAAAGACTCTTTTACATATTTTATGATTTTGTCCTGTTTTGTGTTCTATATTAGCTTGGCTAGATCACCCTGCTACCTCATTATACTTCAGGCTTTACAATAAATACATTACATTCTTGTATTCATATTCATAATTCATTTCATGAATAAGTGATTTCAGTGTCTTGTATTTTCTATGCTACGATATGAAATACACAACTTCTTTAAATGTACCACACGTTAGGTGAATTTACACAAAGTATCACCGATACCAGCCTGAATTTGACTCCGTATCGGAGTGGAAACTAAATCAGCGGTTCCACGCAGGCGTGTGTTAAGTGAAAGAACAAAGAGCTGCTCGCACACACTGATCTGTATTATATATCTGGATAGACCATTGGTCAATGACTTGTGAAGCCACATGGCTGCCATATTGCTACTCACAAGAAACACTTGTCGGACAATGACTTATGTGAGAACTTGTGAGTTGTTAAGTGTGTTGTTAGTTTGTTAGCCACTCACACTAAATGCAAGGTTAGTCTTCACACTAATCTCGCACAGCAGGTGTGCTTGAGCTTAGTCATAAGGACTCGTATGATCATTTTTAAACATTCTGTGGATATCATACCATACCTGAGTCATAAGGGCTTTACATGGGGGGCTGTGGGGGCTATGTAAACAAACAACCACCACTAGACTACTAAATCATTTGTGTTGCTTGCAAATATAAAAAAATACATTTTTTTTTGTTGTTGTTTACCCGAATTTCAAATGAACCCCCATATGGAGACAATGTTTATATATTATTACATATTATATTACATATTATTCCTGTGGTTTTTGTTCAAATATATTTCTATATCAGAAAAGAGCTTATTTCTATTTCATAACACAAACAAAAAAATCATGAAAATGTGAAATGATTTTAAAACTTGTCTCTTTGATGATTCATATTTTGTACAGACGAGAGCATAGTGAAAAGCATAGTCAAAACCCTTATGACTCAGGTATGGTTTGATATCCACAGAATGTTTAAAAATGATCATACGAGTCCTTATGACTAAGCTCAAGCACACCTGCTGTGCGAGGTTAGTGTGAAGACTAACCTTGCATTTAGTGTGAGTGGCTAACAAACTAACAACACACTTAACAACTCACAAGTTCAAGATTCAAGATTCAAGAGAGTTTTATTGTCATGTGCATGGTAAAACAGCAGTTATACCATGCAATGAAAATCTTATTCTGTTCATTCTCCCAAGAAAAGAAAGAAAACACAAGAAAGAATAAGAACATAAGAAACATAAACACATAAACATAAATACCAATAAATTAAGCAACAAAAACAGAAGAGACATTAATACAAATAAATAAATAAATAAAGTGCTTTGAGGGTGTGCTTGTGTTGCGTGCGGCATGTGTGAGTGCTTCGTTGAGAAGCCTGATGGCCTGTGGGTAAAAGCTGTTTGCCAGCCTTGTGGTCCTGGACTTCAAACTCCTGTAGCGTCTGCCTGACGGTAGGAGTGTGAATAATGAGTGTTGTGGATGTGTGCTGTCCTTGATGAGGTTGTGTGTTCTTCGTAGGACTCTAGTTTTATAAATGTCTTGCAGTGAGGGGAGGGCTGCCCCAACAATGTTCTGTGAGGTCTTGATCACCCGCTGGAGTGCCTTCCTATCATGTGTTGTACAGTTACCGTACCAAACAGTGATGGAGGCGGTAAGGACACTTTCCATAGTGCATCTGTAGAAGCAACTCAGGATTGTGGTGGACATGCCAAATTTCCTCAGTCTTCTCAGGAAGTACAGTCTCCTTTGGGACTTCTTCAGAATTTGTTGGGTGTTGTGAGACCAGGTGAGGTCCTCACTGATGTGTGTGCCAAGGAACTTGAAGGTTTTCACCCTCTCCACCTCAGTCTCATCAATAAACAGGGGTCTATGCGGCTCCTTTTCCCTTGTTCTTGGGTCGATGATCATCTCTTTAGTCTTATCTGTATTGAGAAGGAGATTGTTATCACGACACCAAGCTATGAGGTCCGCCACCTCTCTTCTGTATGATGTTTCAACACCACCAGTGATCAGTCCGATGACTGTAGTGTTCTCACATAAGTTCTCACATAAGTCATTGTCCGACAAGTGTTTCGTTGGAGTGCAATATAGCCGCCATGTGGCTTCACAAGTCATTGACCAATGGGATATCCAGATACAGTCAAACTTGTCTATAGTGGCCACTAGAGGGAGTTTGCAAAAGTGGCCGCTATAGACAGGTTGGCATCCAGTTTGAATGTTGACCAGTAGAGGGAAAAAAATGAAAAAAAAAGGGAAAATAATAATGTTGACCAGTAGAGGGCACTGCGGACTGCGGATAAAAGTTGTACAGCACTACTAGGCTTGTTATTATCATGGTTCATGGTTTTAATCCTGAACATGCATATGAGTCAAACAGTAGCACATCACATAGTACAATTCACAATTTTGCATGTCCAAAAAGGAGTAGGAAGAAGCAAAGCTTATTTAATCCTACCCCTCATCAGTTTCACATCAGTTGCAATACATTTATTCACCTCTTGTTCTTCCAAGTGTACTTTGTAGGTCTACATGACAATGTAGTGCAATCATAGCCAAGGTTTTTACTTACTAAAAGGAAGCTAGAGGCTTAATAATAACTGATAGAATATATCCACCACCCACAGAACAAAGCTGTGCTAGTAATGTCTTACGCTTGTTTTTAATATTTTACTTTTTATACGGCAGAGTGTCATTACAGCTTTAGTTCATCAGGAAGTGACGGGAAGTGACGGTGGGCGTCCCGAGCAGGAGAGCTAGGCTCAGTGCTAGCTGTGAGTTTGGAGAGAGTTGGGAAGTGTGTTTATGTTGGCGTGGATGTAAAGTCCTGCAGTGTTCTCCGCTGTTAATAAAGCCATTAAAGTGCATCGGTGACCTGAGTCTGTCCTTCCCCACAACAAGCGGCATTACAGTATTGACCAGTGCACACCAGGAAATAAACGGTGTCATTTCTTACAGGCATTGACTGGACAGCTATGTAGTGGGGCTTGTTTAACCTTTGCCTTGTGGGCAAGCAGGAAGGAGAGACGATGCTGAGAGATGTGTGTGTGTTCTGAGCTGCTGTCTGGTGGCCGCGTTCAAGAAATAAAGTTGGCAGAAGCAACAGGAGAAGTTTCCTTCTTTGCTTCGGAGCTGAATAACACTGACAAGTTAACAGACTAGTAGCGAACGGAAAAGAAGACGGCTTTGTTTGTGTTGAATACAGAAGATGAGGACTTTGATGGATTTGTGGATGAGGATTGATGAAAAATAACATGAGTACATTCTAAAATACTTCAATTAAGTACAACCCAACTCAGTTTTGCTCCCGCTGCCGCATGCATGCTAGCGTTTTTTTTATTGTAGCGTCGCTGGGAGCATGTCCTGTTCCCAGCCTACTTTGCGGTAATGTTTTGGTGCAAATGCTCTTAAAGTTACATGTTTGACCAGGAAATAGCAAGCTCAAAAGAAGACGGCTTTTTTATGTGGAACAACTGACAGTTTGTGTGGATCTTGTGAATGATTGTGACTGAGCTAGGACTCAGTAATTAAAGTCGACACACGACGGCTTCATTGACTGAAAAACTAAACTTTTTTGTGCATGAAGCTTCTATTTGAGTCGGTAATTTGGCCGCTATATGCGGTCAGATATTGACCAAGGGAGACAAAATGGGTGGCCGCTGGCCGCGTTGGACAGGTGACTGCTATACACAGGGTCTATAACATGTACATTTGCTGGGGGGGATTTTTCAGTGGCTGCTATAGGCAGGTGGCCATTCAATAAAAGGTGGCCGCTAAGACAGGTTTGACTGTATATTAGTACAGATCATGTGTGCCAATGTAGTCTGCTACGTACGAGGTGTGAGTGCTAAGATGGCCTCTCATGCGTGCCTGTGGCGTCAGCGGCTTGCACGGGCGCGAGCGAGGTGTGATCCAGATTTTTTTTCGTACAGATCAGTGCTCGCACACCTCCCCCGTTTAGCACCCTGTCACTATGGAAACACGACTGGTTCTGCACGTGTACAAAATGTACGTCACTTCCTCCACTCCCCGAGTTTTACCACAGAGCCGATGAGACGTCACGTGCTGAGATATTATCTATTTATCAACATAAATGGGCAATAGCCATACTTTTAGAGCTTATGTCACATACTGCACATTTGAGCACGTGGCAGCATGAAGCCCAACGCACGCACGCAAACACCAGCATGCAGAGTTGTGTCCCTCTGTGGAACATTAGCATTTATGACACACGACGTGCACAAGCAGCTTGGTGACTAAATAACAATATGCACCACATCCATTTGGATAACAAATATCACCTTCTTTGTCATGGACCTATTTACTACGGTTATCGGTTATCCTTGGTCCACTGCAGTTTTGCAGAAACAATGGATAATCCTACCAGTTGTAGTACCATGCACCGGTCAGCAGAGGGCTTGTTGCTCCTGAACTGGTCCTGGCGCATGCGCAGTTCACAGGTTCCATGGGTGGCTCGCCATCTTTATCTCAAGCACATGTGCTCCTGCACATGTTCTCTTATGTCGATCTATCGCGATAGTTCTTCAACCCAATCTAATTGGCCTATCATAAACAACATGAAATATGCATAAATATATCAAATAAACCAGTGGATAGTGTTACAATAAAGAACACGTCACTTTCGTCTCTTAATTAGTGCTCGTTAACAAGTGCTGTCGCCGAAATGAGGGAAGGAACAATACACTTGCAACAGTATAGTATGTTAACTATTGAAAATACACCATAACTTCACCACAAAACATAACCACTATATTATCTCACATCACTTTCAAACAAAATAAAATACATTTCTTTCACTCACCAAGTCCCGTTCTAGAAAATAAAACATCTCCAAAACAGGAACACGGTGGAAAATCAAAAATAACTTCTTTGCACTTTCTTCAGACAACAAAAATAGTATTTAGACACGTTTTCATATTGTTCTGGAAAGTTTCCTGCTCTTCTCCTTCTGCTGCGCACTATGTGCTGACTGCGTAATGTTCTCCCTCCTCTGCACAGGAAATGGAGCTAGTCACATGGGTTACGTAGCAACGTACCCTTTCAAAATAAAAGTCCCATTTCCGTAATTCAAACGTAAATTACAATAACCAATGAATTTACATTCTTTTCATATTTTAACAGGTTTTAAACAACATAGATTATTACACATATTTACAGATTATATAACCATATTGTCTCATATTGTTTCTTCATACAAAGTATTTATTGCTGTTTTTATTAACAGGCTTTTACTTTTGAGCATCCAGTTAACCTGGGTTACACCTGGTTTTTGTACCATTTTGTGTTTTGGAGTAAACTGTTGTTATGCAGAAATGTTGTGTCTTCCTCTGCATCCTGGAATCCTGCCAGCCTGTGACATGATCAGTGATTCCTTGAGTTAGGGCGCCTCGTGTCATGGAGAATATTTTTGGTAACTCAGCTGAGGTCCAGGGGCCGGAGTGTGCTATCACTGGTCCCCAAGAGTCGCACATATCAACTGTGAATTCACACAAAGACAGACGCTTTCTTTTTTGTCCAAAATTCTACCTGAAAGTGTTCTTACTTCCTGCCACATAGTACACGCTATCTGGCTGGAGCCCCCCTCCCCCGAGTCCTGCTGACAGGCCTTCCATTATTGTATTTCAGACAGGAAGCGTTTCCCACGCACCCAGCAATGAGTCTGCCTTTAGATCCTCCCATGGTGCTGTGTGTACTTCCTTCTCAGGACCCTCCTTGTTGGTATCAGCAACCTGCAACCAAGCATTGTCATGCATCATAATATGTGCCATAGCTCATTTTCGCCAGGGCCCCCGTGGGCCTCCATGGGCCGGCAGTACGTCCAGGAACCCCGTTTTGGCTGTTTACAGCACACCTAGCAGCCACAAGGGCTAATGGAAGTGTGCACACCCAAGTCACGTTTGAGTCCTGCATCATTTTTGCCATTTTATTTTGGAGGTTTAGATTCATCCTTTGACCTTTGCCCTGTGATTGAGGATGGTATACTGAGCCTACGGCCTTTTGTGCTGTTTGCAAATACATTTTAGAAATGTTTACCGTTGTCAGATCAAACTAGTCTAGGAAACCCAGGCGTTGGAATGCAATGGTTTATCATCCTCTTTCCTGCACGGGTACACTTGCTTTCAACTTTTCCTCACTTGTGTCTGCCATGTGAGGATGGTACCGGCCTGCATGCTAGGCTAAAAGCTAGAGCGACGAGGCCACCGCTACCAAGCCTGCTGCTAGCCAACGTCCGCTCTCTTGAAAACAAGATGGACGAACTACGAGCAAGGATTACAGCTCAACGTGAGATCAGGGAATGCTGTGTCCTCACCTTCACAGAAACCTGGCTGACGGAGGATATACCGGACTCGGCGATCCAGTTGGAATCATTTGCTGCTTACCGGGGAGATCGGACTTTAGCGTCTGGTAAACACAGAGGTGGCGGCGTCCTTGTTTACGTAAACAAACGGTGGTGCACAGACGTACAGACGATGGAAAAGCACTGCTCGCAGGACATTGAGCTGCTGATGGTGAAATGCAGACCTTTTTATTTGCCTCGTGAGTTTAGCGCTGTGTATTTAACTGCTGTTTACATCCCACCACGAGCTAACAACGCTAACGCACTAGGCCTCCTGCATGACATCATTGATAAACACGAGACCAAACACCCAGACGCTGTATTCATTATATCTGGCGATTTCAACCACTGTAACCTCAGGACTGTCCTCCCCAAATATTACCAGCATGTGAGCTTTCCCACAAGGGAAAATAACATCCTGGACCAAGTCTACAGCAACATGAAAGGTGCTTTGAAGGCTGTTCCAAGACCCCACTTTGGAAAGGCTGACCACATCTCTATATTCCTTTATCCAACATAAAGACAACTTCTTAAAAAAGCTCCCCCTGTAAGTACAGCAGTTAAAGTGTGGAATGAAGAAACTGATCAAGTACTTCAGGACTGCTTTGGCTGCACAAACTGGGATGTGTTTAAAACTGCAGCGGGGAGGGAAGATTGTACTGTTGATTTGGATGAATATGCTTCTGCTGTTACTGGCTACATTAGAACATGCATAGAGACTGTTACCACCACCAAGTATTACAGAAAATACCCTAACCAAAAACAGTGGATGAACTGTGATGTAAGGGCTAAGCTACGTGCTCGTTCGACTGCATTTGTCATGGGCACCGCTGATGACTACAAAAAGGCCAGATATGACCTGAGGAGGTCCATACGAGAGGCCAAAAGACAGTACAGACAGAAGCTGGAGGGCTACTATTCCACCTCAGACCCTCGGCGCATGTGGGCGGGGCTCCAGCACATCACAGACTATCGACAGCAGAGTAGCGTAGCCACGTCCAGCCAAACCACACTTCCAGATGAGCTGAACGAGTTCTATGCCCGCTTTGACACCCAAACTCCTGATGAGCAGAGAGGGTGGCTGAACCTGGGGAGCACACAGGACTCACCTCTCATGGTGACATCAGCTGATGTGTGCAGGGTTCTAAACAAAACAAACCCACAAAAAGCAGCAGGGCCAGACAACATCTCAGGACGTGCACTTCGGGTTTGCTCATCAGAGCTAGCTGATGTGCTTGCTGACATATTTAACCTGTCGCTTGCACAAGCATCTGTACCGACCTGCTTTAAGTCCACCACCATAGTGCCCGTACCCAAGAAGAGCAACGTGACCTGCTTGAATGACTATCGCCCTATAGCACTCACTCCTATTGTTATGAAGTGCTTTGAAAGAATAGTCATGACCCACATCAAAAAGAGCATCCCGGCGGCAACTGTGGACCCTCTACAGTTTGCATATCGCCATAACCGGTCCACGGATGATGCAGTCAACATTGCCATCCACACAGCCCTTTCTCACCTACAGGGCCAGGACACATACGTCAGAATGCTATTTATAGACTATAGCTCTGCTTTTAGTCAGCCCCCACAAACTCAAAAATAAGCTCCTCACACTTGGACTATCTCCCTCCCTCTGTAACTGGGTGTTTAACTTTCTAACAGGCAGGCCCCAGTCAGTCAGAGCCCGCAATCGCACATCCAGCTCAAGAATTGTGAGCACTGGGACCCCACAGGGGTGTGTGCTGAGTCCGCTCCTCTAAACGCTCTTCACCTACGACTGCGTGGCCTCCCAGAACAACACCAGCATCATTAAATTTGCGGATGACACTACAGTCATCGGACTGATCACTGGTGGGGATGAAACGTCATACAGAAGAGAGGTGGCGGACCTCATAGCTTGGTGTCGTGATAACAATCTCCTTCTCAATACAGATAAGACTAAAGAGATGATCATCGACCCAAGAACAAGGGAAAAGGAGCCGCATAGACCCCTGTTTATTGATGAGACTGAGGTGGGAGGGGTGAAAACCTTCAAGTTCCTTGGCACACACATCAGCGAGGACCTCACCTGGTCTCACAACACCCAACAAATTATGAAGAAGTCCCAAAGGAGACTGTACTTCCTGAGAAGACTGAGGAAATTTGGCATGTCCACCACAATCCTGAGTTGCTTCTACAGATGCACTATGGAAAGTGTCCTTACCGCCTCCATCACTGTTTGGTACGGTAACTGTACAACACGTGATAGGAAGGCACTCCAGCGGGTGATCAAGACCTCACAGAACATTGTTGGGGCAGCCCTCCCCTCACTGCAAGACATTTATAAAACTAGAGTCCTACGAAGAACACACAACCTCATCAAGGACAGCACACATCCACAACACTCATTATTCACACTCCTACCGTCAGGCAGACGCTACAGGAGTTTGAAGTCCAGGACCACAAGGCTGGCAAACAGCTTTTACCCACAGGCCATCAGGCTCCTCAACGAAGCACTCGCACACGCCGCACGCAACACACGCACACACTCATAGCACTTTATTTATTGATTTATTTATTTATTTGTTTTGTTTACTTGTATTAATGTCTCTTCTGTTGTTGTTGCTTAATTTATTGGTATATATGTTTATGTGTTTATGTTTCTTATGTTCTTATTCTTTCATTTGTTTTCTTTCTTTTCTTGGGAGAATGAACAGAATAAGATTTTCATTGCATGGTATAACTGCTGTTTTACCATGCACATGACAATAAAACTCTCTTGAATCTTGAATCTTGAATCAGCTCACATCATTTGTTGTTTACCTACATGTCCCGGTCCGTGTTCCTCCACCACCAGGGTCCAGAACAGCTGAGCCAGCAGAGACAGGACGCCCATCCCCCGAAAGCCAAGCCCCAGCCTCCTTTTCGTTACAGTTCTTTGCTAACCACAAAGTTTCCTCCTCTGGTGTTGTTCCTGATCTTCTCTAAGTACATCAGATGTGAATCTTGGCAACATACCTTCACTTTCTGAGACACTCACGTGTAACGCTGGGTTATAACCTGCCGCTTCCTTTGCTGCACAGCTTTTGGCTTTAGAAGTGTGTCCTGGAAGCTGAAAGTGTCCTGTTGATGCTTCACTGGGTTTCCTGTTGCAGTCTTGTAACCTGCCTGACTGCCTGCCACTGGACCAGCTCATCATGTACCACACTCCACACTCAAGCCAAGTTTGTTACGTTAACCCTTTTCCCTTCTGCGACCTCTAACGCTCTGATCACGCCCCTTAACTGGGCTGGCCGTACATCTGCTCGTCCATCACCTTCTGTGTGCACACTTGTGGGACCCCCTCCTGCTTCATGTTGGGTGCAGTGAGAATGTCCTCCAAGCGTGTCTGAGGCAAGGACGTGAGTGTGAAGGCTGCTGAGGTGATGTAGGCTGTGACACTGCGGTGAGGACTGTCAGTGAGGGTCACATGACCTTGTGCATGTTGGGTGACGTAGCTCCATGGAGTCGAGTTGAGCGCTGATGTACATGAAGATTTTACGCACACCTCCATCCCCTTGTGAATAAAACACCACTCACGTCCTCCAGTGTTGTTTTTCAGCAACATCCAAAAAGAAGGGGGTGGAGTAGTTGGCCACCAAAGAACGAGCCTCTTTCGGGTGTCCGCTCCAGTACAGCAAACAAGTTGCGCATCCCCTGACAAACACTGCTTCAGGGCGGAGTTAAAAATGCAGAGTGACAAAGTAAAGCCTTGTGGCAGACGTGTGTAGCGCCATTTCCTGCCCCTAAACCTGAAGGACAAAATGTCAGGTGTTCAGCCAGCGGGAGGCAAAACAATGCATTGGAAAGGTCAATGAAGGTGAAATGCGTGGGTGTCTGATCAAGAGCTGATAACGCAGAGAAAGGGTTTGGGACCGCAGTGGTGGGTGTGGTAGTTAGTGCGTTAACGGTGCAAAGGTCAGAGCCCCCCTTTGGCACCAGCAGGATCGGGGTGTTCCAAGGAGGGCAGGAGGGTTCCAGCGCACCGGACTCAATCAAGCCTTCTATCGAGGCTGACAGACCGTCCTCCGCCTTCAGAGAGCACCGCTACTGCGGACGCCAAATGGGAGCCTGGGTGGAAATGTCAAAGGTCATGGGTTTGGAAAATACCATCCCACGTTTGTGGGACCATGTGCCCATCATGTGTGTGGTCGAGCATCTAACATTGATTGACCTACCATACCATGATCTCATGTGATGTCCACAACAGCATGATTGACAGCTGACTCACCAATCCGGGAGAGAAGGAGACGCACGGAATTGTTGTGGATTCCCGGTCGGTCAACACGACATGAGAAGCCACACCAGTTGTGGAAGAAAAAGACGCATGATGGAGCAGGAGTCCCCCTGCATCGAGTGTACCTGTCAAAATACATGTCACCTTTGCTGTCATAACATACGTCATGGATGATAAGGGTGCAGGCTTCTAAGCCATGGAGACCACTTATAGAAGAGGAAGAGAATGCCAGGCTCATCAGGCGTCTCCGGGGTCAAGGCTGCCCAATAAATGTCTCCACACTTGGAGTGTTGTCTGGTCCCATTTCAGCCCCACCCTCATAGCCCCACCATGTCCTCGCCAACGCTTAGCAACTCCCTGAGGGGCTTGAATCCCATCAACGGGTCCCCGAGCGGGTTGTTCAGGTGGTAGAAGAACCCAATCAGACTTCTGGGGTGACGTCGGTTGTTTGGACGTCATTTGTTTGTCAGCCTTGGTGGCCTTTGAGTTGTCTCGCTTTGCTCCCTGCACCTGCAAACGCAACAATTCAGATTTGAGTAAAGCTTCCTTTTTCTCTGGGACGTGCAACAACGGGCCGGCATTCTAGAAATGCCAGACAGCAAACCAGTTCCAGACGGACTAATGCACAATTTGGGTCAAGTATTGCATAGCATGTATCCACCCTGCACGCTCTCTATGCTCCCCCTGAAACTGGTGTGGCTCATCTTGTCAGGTGTGTTCAGTGGACTGAAATAGCTGGTGCTGATCCAAACTCGGCAGAGATGATGCGTCATCTCTTCCGACAAGCGGTGTTGGAGGGAACACCTGACCCGGTTTTGGTGTCAATGAAGAACGCCCTGGAGAAAACCGTTTTTGCATCATTTACTTCGACACAATGAAGAACATGACAGATGTGGTTGGTGAGTAGCGCACTCTTCTGGTGAATGTATGTAATAGCAACTCATCTGCACTTGGGATGCGTAGAGCACGGCTTGTGACTGCCTTTGGGCGGGGCGGACATGTCAGCAGCCCCCACCGCTGCCACATTAGAAAGCTCCAACGACGGGAGAAAAAGTCGCTTTTGAGTAAATATGTCGACAAGGGGGGTTGGAATGCCGCCAGACCTAGCGACAAGTTGGCAACACTGTCTGCTACTACCGTAGAGGAAGCACCGCCTCAAGTGGCTCCTCTCACCGCTGCTGCCACCCGGCGACCAAAACCAGTAATGCAACTCTGCATTTCCAGATGGCTCAGGACGAATGAAGGCATTCATCCGAAAAACACAATGCAGGGGATACGAAAATAGTTGTAACAATACTTGTCCCCAATATGGGACAGGGTGCCGCATAAGTTCCCATATTACAAAAAGTAATATTGAAGTCTTGTAATATTGTAGTCATTTCTGTGTGGAGTTTGCATGTTCTCCCCGTGTGTGTGTGTGGGGGGGGGGGGTTTCTGGGTACTCCGGTTTCCTCCCACATTCCAAAAACATGCATGTTAGCTTCATTGGAGACTCTACATTGTCCATAGGTATGAATGTGAGTGTTTGTCTATATGTGCCCTGCCATTGGCAGGACACCAGTCCAGGGTGTAAGCCAGCTGGGATAGGCTCCAGCATGCCCCTGTGACTATTGTAGTCATTATTACAGTATATACTTTTTAAACTGGACCTCTGTTGAAACTTTGTGCATTTTAAATAATACAGGGTGATTCAATAAGAACCATCATGCAATATTTCAAAAAGGAAAAGCAATAGAAGAGTCCATCTTGGACACACATGTTGTACGTACCTTCAAGTTTTTATTTCATGTTTTACAAGTGCTCAGTGTGGCCACCACCGGCAGCACGGACAACATCAAGCCCACATGAGAAGAAAAAGTCACACACGGTGAGGTGCAGGGATCTAGCCGGCCAAGCGCAGAGAGTGAGGTTGAACCCCAGGATGCCAGTGGGGCGGTGCCCCATCTTGTTGAAAAATGAATTCATTCCAATCTGCTCGCAGTAAAGTTTTGGAGCATTTTGAGATACATCTGTCCTGAAACGGAGTTTCCTTCAAAGAAAAACCACCACAGCTGTGATGTTCACACCCAGTCGAACTTGGAGAACTCCCCAATTAAATGACCACTGATTCAGTCCATTGCAATGCTTTTAAACTTAATAAATGCATCATTATTTTGACGTATTCTTTTTGAATTACCCTGTATGTCACACATCCAAACACAGCTTAGTAGTCTAACGGAGACCTGGTTAAACTCAGAAGAATACGTTAGCTTAAATCTGGGGTGCTCATTACGTGGATAGCAAGCTACCGGTAGATCGCCAAGGTAGTTTGGGTCGATGGCGTGGGTCAAACCCAAAGCCCATGTGGCAACTGGCCCACTGGTCTGTATGTCCAACAGAGGGTGTCCTATCACATAAACAGGAAAGTCTGGCAAATGAATACAAAAGACCAGCTGGAAGAGTTGACACGTGTGTAGCTCAATTTGATTTTACTAGCAAGTTATTAAAAAGACAGTTATTACACCAAAGTCATTGAAGAGGCTGCTGGCAACACTTGTAAACTGTGGCAACGCCTCAATAAATTCACTCACTCACTCACTCAAGCAAGCAAACACGCCCGAAAATAAACTACCTCAAAGTGCGTCATGAAGTTATTGATAGTCCTGAGTCTACTGCAAACGGTTCAAATATTTTTTATTGATTGTGTACCAGAATTAGCGAGTCATTTGAAATCTACTGTGTCATCTCCTGATGAATTGGACCATGATCACACACATCTCTGGTGATGAAGTTCAGAAAGAGATTGGCAACATGAGGAACTCCATGGCTCAGGACTTACTGAACTTTAATGCTGCATTCATTAGGAAATATCTCAGCTGTCTGTTGGAACCCATGACTTACTTAGTAAACATGTCAAAACCAACTAAAACCTTCCCAGAGAGCTGGAAAACTGCAATAATGATCCCAGTGCATAAATCAGGAGACAAAGATTTAGCAGGCCCATGCTATCCTCCCAAGGGTCTGGTCCTGGCCCTCCGTTGTTCACAATGTACATGAAAGACCTACCAAGCTGACACGAGAGGGGGACAAAAACAAAAAAAAGAGAGACAAGAGACAAGGACAACAGCAGCAACAACAACAATTGTGACAGAACAACAGAAACATACAGAACGACATCAGCAAATAAATGTCCGTGACAACTATAAAGACGAACAAGGACAAAGGACAAAACAATATCAACAACCACAATGACAAAGCTGTCAATGACAATCACACATAATAGCAGTCATGAAATGATGAACTATGACAGTGATCACAATGACAATACTGCATTGAAACAGTCACACATAATAGCAGTCATGAAATGATGAACTATGATAGACAATACTGCATTGAAACAGTCACACATAACTGTAGTAATGAAATGATTGTCCATGATAGTGAACAGAATGAAAATTACTGTAATGCACATCATTGTAAAAAAAAAAAAAAAATATATATATATATATATATATATATATATATAGTCATACTGCTGATATCACCGTCGCTGTAATAAAACCAACAACATAATAACACCCTGGTTAACTCAGTGAGTAATGTGGGGAAGAACGTATATACTGTGAGTGTGCATATGTACAGGTATCTCTGTATGTGAGGAAGACTTCATATATATATAAAGGTGCAGGAATGTGTGGGCGTGTAATTGTCACTGAGAATGCATGAAAGGAAAGGGGCCGCCTTCCACCTCCCAGAGAGCCCCGCCCCAAATAGCCAGGCCGGGCCCCGGACGCCAGAAGGCCACCAGGCCCATAGGGGCAGGCAGCACAAAGATCAGTGCCCCAAGAGCCAGCCCAGAGAGCCCCCCCCCCTCCCCCCTGGGAAGACCAGCAAGGGGCCGAAGAGAGGTAATCACAGCCAAGGACAGGGCGCCAGCGAGCCGGAGGACTGCCAACCCCTGAGACCAGCGAGAGATCACACCCCACAAAGGCAGACGGGTACCGGGGGCCACAAACCGGCAGGCCCAGAGACGCCTCCACAACTGGAAAGAAGCTCGCCCGCGCCGGAAGCGCCAATTCCCGCCCACCGCCACCCCCACCCCCAGGGAACGGAGCCCGGCCCGCCCCGGGCCAACCCCCGCCCGACCCCCGACACAGGGCCGCCCCGCCATGGGATGCAGGAGGCACACCCTCCACCCACCCGGCGGAGGTACGGGCGGCAGAGATGTATCGCCCAGCACCCGACCCCATGGAGCAAATCCCTGTATGCCCCCCTCCCCCCCAAAAATAAATAACAAAAATAAATAAATAAATAAAAGTACACACACGCACGCACAAACACACTCCTACGCACCCACACGCACGCACATACACACTCCTACGCACATACACACCCCTACGCCCCTACGCGCACGCTCATACACACTCTTACTTACTCAAGCGCGCACACACACACACACACACACACACACACAGTGGTCGACTGCCCGACACCCGGAAGCCCCACCCTATCCCCCGTTGGTAACCCACGGAGCAGCGGAGCCGGGGACCCCGGGGTCCCAGACATACGATCCAGAACCCAGGCGCGGAGAGCGCGGACCGCCGGGGAGCAGGAAGACACCAGGCCACACCCTCCCAACGGTAGGACGCCGCCAGCAAGGCAGACAGGGGAGCCAGCGAGGAGGAAAGCGGGAAACTGAGCAGGCACGCGGGAAAACGGGCGAGCAGCCAGGCGAACCACCACACAGCGCCAAATGACACCCGCGGGCCAGCAAACCCCGAAGAGGGAGCGGGAGCACCACACCCCAAGCCGCAGGGAGGCCAAGCACCAGAGCCGAGAAGGCGAGACCAGCAGCAGACCAGCCGACGGCCCCCACAAACCACCGGAAGCCAGACCAGCCACATGCCACCAGAGCCGACAGCGCACCACCCGCGCACCGGAGCCCCACCCCCGACAAGCCCACAGACAGACCGGGGAAGGCGAGGACACAGACAGCGGCCCGGCAGTACACAAAGCGCAACGGCGACAAACGCCCAAGCGCCCGGCAGAGCACGACCCCCCCCAGCGGGCCCGGCCCCAGGGCAGCCACCACCCCACCCCCACCCCACCACCCAGGCCCACAATACCCGCAAGCATGACCAAGCCCCAACCCACCAGCTGGCCCGGCGCCCCAGCAGCCGCCACAGCGCAGCAACCACCAGCCGCCGCGACGGCACACGGGCCACCCACAGCACCGGCACCGCCCCCCAGAGACCGCCGAACCCACCCCAAGAGCGCAGAGGCGCCCGCAGCACGTGTCAGTCCAGGGGAAGCACCGCAAGCCGCCCCCCACGGCGCAAGCTCCGGCATCAACAGGCCCCAGAGGGCCACCCCAGGGAAGGGCAGGCGAACCAGACAAGGGCACCCCACAGGCCAGGCCGCCCCGGGCGAGCCACCGCGACAGCCAGGCCCCCGGCCACACTGCCGACCCTGGCGGGCAGACGCCGAGGTGCACGAGGCACCCCAATCCAGCCCGCCCCACCCGTGTATGTGATAAGGTGTGATTGTGTCTATAATGCAATTAAAAAATAAATAAATAAATAAAATAAAATAAAAGAGGAAATAAAATAAAGGAGGATGGTGTATCTGTGTGCATGTATATGGGGTGTATGTGGATGATAGCTAATGATGCAATTAAAATCGGGGGACAGCTGCCGCTCGGAGGGCCCCTCACCTGACCAGCCCCCCCAAACCCTAAGTGTCTACTCTACACCCCCCAAAGTCCTATATACAGTATATGTGAGGTGGTGCAGTGGCACAGGAAGGACGGGGGCCCCACACCCCAACGCCGCCCAAACCGAGCAGGGGGGGACCAAGGACACATGACCGACCGGCCGCCCACCACAGCCCAGGCTCGGGCGAGCCACAGGCCGCAGGACACACCACAGGCCCTACCCGGTCCGCCAGGATGCCCAGTCCGGCCCACCCAACCCTCCAGAGGCGATACCCCCAGCGCCCCCCAACACCGGAGCCCCACCGGAGGTAGCGTCCACAGCGCCACCCCCAAACCGCCAAACACCACGGACCAGCCACACGCCCCAAGGCAGATCCGACCGCCACCAGGACAGCGGGAACCGCGCCCACACGCCCCCCGCATACCACCACGGCCGGCAAGGGAGCAACACCACGACAACCACAAGAGCACCGGACCCCACATAGAGTGGAGCACGGCCACACCCACGAAGCACGCAGGCCAGAGGCGCCAGGGAGGGACAGAGAAGCAAGCACCGCACAACCTTGCCCACGAGAGGAGCGGCCCCCCGCCCGGCGCCCAAGCAGATGCCCCCGCCCGCCCCGCCCCCTGCCACGCCGCAGACCGGCCACCGCCCCACCCCCCGCCCATCCACCAACACACCAAGGGGGAAACCCCGGAGGGCGGGAGACAACCGCCGGCCCGGAAGCAAGGACCAGCCAGACACCAGCAGGCAGCAGGGACCGCCCGCCAGCCCCACCCCCAAGCCCCCGGCCAAAGCCACCCCCCGACCGCCCCACCCCGGAGCAAGCATCCCCCCGCCGATCCCGGGAAGCACCACGCAGATGGACACCACGCCGCCCGCTCCCACGCGCAGCCCACGTCCCCCACACGCCCCACTCACCAAGCTACAGCGGCCCCGTCCCTGAAGGGAGAAAGCAAGGAATCCCCCCCACCCCAGCACCACGCACCCACCACCCCGAGCCCAAACCGCACATTCGCGACCCCCACCTCCGCGCCCCCAGTCACCCGGGGGACAGCCACAGGCGCCGGAGGATAACAGGCAGCTCCCACCTATCACACATACACCACACACATAAATCGGTAAAATAAAATAAAATAAAGAAATAAAATAAAATAATAAATAAATAAATAAATAAATAAATAAATAAAAAGGGGCAACCCAAACCACCCTCCCACCCAGGGGAGATGGCTCCCCCACCAGGGGGAGAGGCCGGCCCCCACACCCCACACCGGACGGCCCCACGCGGCAGCCGAGCAGGAGGGCCCAGGGCAGACCTCACCCCACCCTCAGAGGCAAAGGAGGCGAGGGAGAGCCAGCGCCACCAGCCGCACACGGGCCCCCCAGCAGCAGTAGGCGCCCGGCACTCGCAACATGCAGCACCCCGCCCACCCACCACCCCGGAGGTCAACCAACGCCGCCCCCTGGGCGGCCCCCCCGCCCCCGCCCCATCACCCGACCTGGACCCCTCCCCACCCCCACCCACCAGCCCCCCCAGGCAGGCAGCCCAGCAAAGAAGACCCGGGACACCAAGCCCGCCACCGCCCGCCCCCGAGGTACCAGGCCCACACAGCGACCAGGACCACACCCCATGCCAGATGAACGAGACCCCCAGGGGCAGAGACAGATGCCCTCACCCCCTGAGAGTCAGGTCAGGGAATTAATTATTGGTGCCCATATAGACTGAAATTCTGACATTTGTTCTTTAGATTCAGCAGACATTCTCTCCAAAGCTATATGACAAAAACAAAAGATTTTTGTAAAGAGCTATGTTCAATTCCTTCCTTGATTTCCAATTGATGAGAATGGTTTTCTTGGCGATGCTTAATGCAGTGATGAGAAGCTGTGTTTGGTTTGTTTCTACATTAATTGTGGAGAGATCGCCCAGCAGGCATAGTAAAGGGGAGGTAGGAATGGAGAACCCAAGTGCCAAAGATAGGTACTCACACACTCCGTGCCAAAAATTTTTAATGGGAGCACAGGTCCACATGGAGTGTAAGTAGTCATCTATTCTATGGTCTGAGCAGTGTGTACAGATGTTAGAGTCAGTTAAGCCCATTCTAAACATTCTATGTCCTGTGTAGTGTACTCCATGAAGGATTTTAAACTGAATCAGCTGTAGGTTGGGATTATTGATTAACCGGGAAGCATTGAGACATATTTGCTTCCAGAATTCAGGGTCACAGCTTGTAGATAAATCTGAGCTCCATTTGGAGATTGGTACTCCGATTGTGTTGTCATTTTTTGAAAGTAGAACATATAATTTAGATCATGTTTTCGGGGCAGATATTTTTAAAAATTGGTCAATGGTGGTATCGCTTTCCCATGATATGGTCCTGAAACTTGCTTTAATTATGGATTTAATTTGTATGTATTCAAGAAATTTGTTATGATTTATTCCATACTGTGTAACAAGGTCGTTAAATGAGATAAAGTTGTTTCCTATAATTATATTTTTCATACAGCTTATTCCTTTTTCGTGCCATGTTGGGAAATTTAATGGTTTCTTTTTAAGCAAGATGTCAGGATTATTCCAGACGGGAGTGTATTGGCAAGGAGTGAGCGAGAATTTTGTTATTTTTAAAAATTCCCACCAAGCTGTCAGAGTGGTGCTTATATTTTTACTTTTAAAACAATTATTTTTCCGGGGGATTTGGCTAATGAAGGGCAGGTTACAAATTGGGATTTCGTGGCTAAGTGATTGTTCAATGTCTAGCCATAAATAATCCAATGGGTTAGGTTTGATCCATTTTAAGATATACTGTAACCTGTTTGCAAGGAAGTAGTTGGAGAAGTTTGGGAGTTCTAAGCCCCCATATTCTTTAGATTTTTGTAACGTTTTGAGACTTATTCGTGCTGGCTTATTTTTCCAAAGAAATTTATTTATATATGAATCTAATGACTTGAACCAAATTATAGATGGTTTGGTGGGGATCATGGAAAATAGATAATTCACCTTTGGTAAAATCATCATTTTCACGGTGGATACTCTGCCTGTAAGTGAGATGGACAAGGTTCTCCAACGTGCAAGATCATCCTCTATTGACTTCAATAGTGGAGTATAATTCAAGCGGATCAGGTCTGACAGGTTGGAGGAAATGTTAATACCCAAATACTTAATGTTCCCTGAACACAGTGGTATAGAGGGGGTGCTCTGGAAACCAAAGTTAATGGGCAGTACTGTGGATTTAGACCAGTTAATGGAGTAATCTGAGAAGGTGCTATAATTGTTAATGAGTGAGATAGATTTGTGAAGTGAAGAATGTGAATTATCTAGGAAGAGTAATACATTATCAGCATAAAGGCTTATCTTATGATGAACAATTGTGGTGTGGATCCCTTTCATATTTATATGTTGTCGAATTGCAGCTGCAAGAGGTTCGATAAAGATAGCAAATAGTGAGGGAGAGAGTGGACACCCTTGCCTAGTACCTCTTTGTAAAGTAAATTCTGGAGAGATGTGATTGTTGGTCCGAACAGAGGCCTTCGGGGTGTTGTATAGTATTTTAATCCATGTTCTAAATTAATCTCCAAAGCCAAATTGTTGTAGTGTTGCAAAGAGAAATTTCCAGTTTACTTTTTCAGCATCTAATGAGACAATTGTGGTTTCTAAATTATGGATGATAGAGTAATCAATCAGATTGATTAGACGGCGTACGTTGCTAGTTGAGTTTCTCCCCTTGATAAATCCTGATTGATCAGGGTGTATTATATGAGGGGTAACTTTGTCCAGCCTTATAGCCAACGCTTTGCATATTATTTTAAGATCTGCATTAATGAGTGAAATTGGACGATAACTGGAAGGTGGTGTTGGGTCCTTATCCGGTTTCAGCAGGAGACTGATTGTAGCTGAGTTCATGGTTGGAGGCAAGCATGAACTGTCTTTAATTTCCAAAACCATTCTAAGAAATATTGGAGATAGTAATGACTAGAATGTTTGATAAAACTCGGCAGGGAAACCGTCAGGTCCTGGTGCTTTCTTATTCGGCAACCGGTGTAGAGCGTTATGGAGTTCTATTAATGAAATGGGAACATCTAAGATTGTCACCTGTTCGTCATTTAATTTGGTAATTCTATGGTGTTGAGAAATGTTTTGATATCTGGGAGAGATGGTTTAATCTGAGGTGTATATGGATTTTTATAAAAGCTCCTAAAGACGGAATTAATTTCCTCCGGGAGGTGAGTGATAGGACCTCCTGAGTTTCTAATGGAGGAGATAGAGCTTTTTTCTTTATTGACTTTTAGTTGGTTAGCTACGTATTTTCCGTGTTTATTGCCATCCTCAAACTTTTCGAAACGTAGTCTCTGCAGTTAGAACTGAATTTTCTTGTCAGTAATTTCTTTTAAGTCTAGTTTCAGTTTTCTTAGGTTACTTAGGATATGCTCATCTTGTGAGTCAGCATGAGCTGCTTCGAGGAGTTGGATTTTTTTCTCCAACTCTGATTCGAGTATTCTCTCTTTCTTTTTCTTATATGATGAATATGAAATGGTTTTTCTGCGCATTACTGCTTTTGCTGCCTCCCACAGAATACTAGCCGAGACACTGGGTTGGTCATTGAAGTCTAAAAACATTGTCCACTCTCTTTCAAAGTATTTTAGGAAGTCTGAGTCTTTTAGTAATGATGTATTTAATCTCCAGCATCTAGTAGGAGCGCTCATAGTTTGGTTAGTGAGAAAAAGAGAGACTGGGGCGTGGTCACTAATGGTGATAGGGTGTATGTGAATGTTTGAAATGTCAGATATGATTGAGTTGCTTGTCAAAAAGTAGTCAATACGAGAGTAGGTGTGGTGCACTGGGGAGAAATAAGTATATTCCCTGTGAGTAGGGTGATGCTCATCAGAGCTCGCTGATGTGCTTGCTGACATATTTAACCTGTCGCTTGCACAAGCATCTGTACCAACCTGCTTTAAGTCCACCACCATAGTGCCCGTACCCAAGAAGAGCAACGTGACTTGCTTGAATGACTATCGCCCTATAGCACTCACTCCTATTGTTATGAAGTGCTTTGAAAGAATAGTCATGACCCACATCAAAAAGAGCATCCCGGCGGCAACTGTGGACCCTCTACAGTTTGCATATCGCCAGAACCGGTCCACGGATGATGCAGTCAACACTACAACTACAACAAAACTCTCTTGATAACAGCGCCAAGCATCACAAAGACCAAAATCATTCATGTATTTCTTCTGTATCGATGTTGATTGAGACTCACGATGTCTCCCAGCTGGGCTAGACCTGTCCACTTCTGGGTTAAATACTAAGTTGAGGTCCCCTCCCAAGATCATACTTGTATCCAAATGTGCAGAGAGAGAAGAAAAGAAGGCATGAAAGAAGGAGGGGTCGTCAACATTCGGACCATATATGTTGGCAATGCAGAAATGTACATTATCAACAGATATGTTCATTATTATATATCTCCCTTCTGTGTCTGGAATAATGATGTGGACTGTAAAATTCACCCTTCAGTTAATTAAAATAGCTACCCCTCTGTGAGAAAGGGTGATGGGTTTGTGTTGTTCTGAACATTCACTTCCCACTGTATCTTGTTATTGTTATCTGCTGACCTTGCCTACCAGGTGCTTGTTATGTACTGAGGAAGACAGGACACTCATATAACCAAACTAGGTTGCCTGGCGCCTGTTTTGTTAAAAACAGTAACTCTGTGTGCGAATGCCTGAGTTTTGGGGCAGGCCACCCCGTTCTCACGCTCGCACGAACAGACTGGCATAAAGAGGGGTGAGCGAAAACACCTAGACGGAGTCTGCTGCGGGTTGTGATCGAACGCTCAGCCGATTGATGCGAACTCTTCCACGGGTGTTGGCTCTCCACTCTGTTGGCGTAGGTAAGAGGCTTTTTCGCTGCAATCATATATCTTGTGTGTTGATACTTAAATAAATACGCCCTTGTTTAGGCTAAAATACCTTGATGTGTCTGTGTCATTCTGTGTGCCGACTGAACACGATCCTCTAAAATATTCTAAAACACCCTCTCTGTTTGGAGTTGTAACTTGCTAAATATGTGTGTGGGAACTGTGGTGAGTGAAGTGTATGGACAGCTGACTTGGACATGTGAGTCTCTTGTAATAAGACAATGTCTGCTTGGGTGTTCTTCAAATGATTAAACATTTTTTGTCTTTTTTCTATCGACCCAACTCCCCTGACATTCCAAGTGACAAACTGTAGTGAGTTCATCCTAGACTAGCTTTAGTGATGTGTGTGTAAACAAGATCAAATGTGAAGTATGTGTACCTGGAAGTAAAATTAATGGGAGTATATACAGTACATTTAAATGTATGCTTAATTTGTACATAGGCAAAGTGTAACATAGTAATCCTGAATGAACTAAGCCAACTAAAGTGAGGATGTGATGTGGGTTTATGCATAAGTGAGATGAGCGTGCTTGTGAGTAGTTGTGATATCCATATCAATAGTAGAATATGATGTGTATGTGTAGGAGAATGCGTGCACGTGTGTGTATTTGTGTGAATTGTTTGAATTTGGTTGGGTTTGGACTTTGAGGGTGTATGATGTCACTGTGAGGAGACAGCTGGCAGACAAGAGGATATGTGACAATATGAGGAGGGGAGAAAACGTGAGACAGAGGGGGGAATAGAAGAGGAAGATAGAGAAGAAGAAAAAAAGGACAAAAAAGAAGAAAGGCTGTGCATACATACAGTGGGATAGGGGGATCCTCCTCAGATTTTTCGGGAATTCCCAGGACCAGATTGTCCCTCATGCTCCGGGCCTGGAGGTCTAGAATCGTCTCCTTCATGGTCTTGTTATCCTGGACGAGTTGTGAAACTCCGTCGGTGAGGGACTTCACCGAGTCGCGGAGGGTGGCGTTCTCCGTAACCAAGGGGACGATCTGGTTTTGGCTGAATTCCAGAGATTCACGGATGGCCTGGAATTCTTTGTGAAGTACCTCGATGAGAGCAAGGCGGCCGTCCAAGCAAATCAGCCTCTTGTCGATGGACTCAAGGATGTCTCTGATGTCAGTGCCTGGCGGAGATATACCTCCAGGTGAGTCTTCCGGACGGCTCCGTTTGGGGTCTTGGGTGATTTTCCCATAACTACACGTTCGAAGCACCCGTCGATGTACTCCTCCAGATCTTCCAGTTTGGGTTGGTTAGGCGTCTAAGGTGTTTAATTTGCTGGTTTTGTGTCGAGATACTTTGCGGATGTTTTAATAGTTGATTGTTTGTCTTTTTTTTTTTCCCGAGCGCTATGTTCCGCTTGTCTGTATTCCGCGCGTCACGCACACTCTCGCAAGATTACAGCATCACGTCACTTCCTCCTCACGTCTCCTTATTTGATTGCAGTAAGTAGTATAAGTACCTGTTTTACTGTGCAGATGGCAATAAAACTCTTCAATCTGAATTGGAGGTAAGAATTAAGAATGAAATGATTGAGGAAGTGAATGAAGCTAAGTGTCATCCTGGAGAAGAATTCAACTTTGATAGTCAGGTTAAATATACTGGATGTGCAAGAAGGTTCAACCAAATCTTCATTGCGTTGTAATGGTTTCATTAGAAGGAGCCTGTCACATCAAGCTGCCGAACGTGCACGCAGTGATCCTTTCTCATGTGTCGTACTGCATGACATCATGGTCACAAGCTTCTCCAACAGGTGCTGAAGGTCACAGCCCGATGAGGCCATCAGGACCATCAGGATCTGCTCTCTCATCCCAAGGCCACCAAACTGGACCACCTGGATGCCTTGGCTGCTCCTAGACATTGTGTGCATAAAAATGATGAACAGAACGGGTGACAAAGGGCAGCCTTGGCAGAGGCCAACGCTCAGCGGAAAAAGGCTGGCTTACTGCTGGCAATGCCAACCAGACTCCTGCTCTGGTTCTACAAGGACCCAATGACATGTAGAAGTGTCACCAATCCCATCCTCCCGGAGCACCTGGGAGCAACCGGTTGGGCAAACTCCCAAGTACCCTCGCAAGGGTGTAGAGCTGGTCCAGTGTTCCACCACCAGGACCAAAACCACATTGCACCTCCTGTAGCCAAGGTTGGACTAGCGGTGGTACCCTTCTCTCCAGCACCCTGGAATAGACTTTCCCAGGGAGGCTGAGGAGTGTGACCCCCCCCCCCCCCCCCCACCATATTTGGAACACACCCTCCGGCCACCCTTCTTAAAAAGGGGGACCACCACCCCAGTCTGCCAATCCAGAGGTACTGGTCCCCACTTCCACACAATGTTGAAGAGACGTGTCAGCCAAGACACATCCAGAGAACTCAGGGAGAAACTGGTCCACCCCCGGAGCTTTGCCACTGGGGAGGGTTTGGACTACCCCAGATATGTCAGCCACGCTGATGGAAGTGTCCACCTTCCTGTCCTCACACAGTTGGAATGATGACATCAAAAAGTCATCATTAGAACTTTTTATTTCACAATGTTGACTTTTTATCTCATAATTTCCACATTTTTATTTCCTAATTGTGACTTTGTTTCCGAATGTAGACTTTATAAGTCAGAATGTGATTTTTGATGTGATTATTGTGACTTATGGTTGGGATATTTCTTTTCTTTCCGTGGTGGAAAGGGGCTTCCATATGATGTATGAAGAAAGGCATGTAATCATTGGTTGGCACATGCAGCCTAGTGCACGAGCCTGGTATTGAGCTTTGTTTTCCTCTTGGCCTATTAGCAAAGAGCCCTACGAACTCTGCCTAGCAACAAGAGGAACAACCGTAAGACTTGGTGTTGATCCTGCAAATATTCAACGTTCAAATGTCTCCCATTTGAATGGAATTGTCAACTAAATGTCCCTGCATGGGACATTTATTTTCCATCTTTTTATGACTGATTTACTCTTTCGTGACATTCTTATCAGCCATTTTCGCACAAGTGGGCCTTTTTAAGACATCCGTTTCAAAGTGGCTCATTTTGGCTCTGATGCGGCCCAGCCTGTCGTCTGTCTGCTCTGAACACTGATCTGTATTATATATCTGAATAGCTCATTAGCGATGACTTGTGAGGCCACATGGCCGCCATATTGCCACTCACAAGAAACACTTCTCGGACAAGCTTTTGCATTCGTGGTGAACTTCTTTTATTAATTCGGATTGGACACAAATTCCAACTTAAAATGCCTGCATGTGCAGCTATTAACTGCACAAATCGCCAGTTCAAAGGCTGTGGACGAACATTTCACGTGTAAGTATGATTGAAATGTAGATTTATGATTGATCATTTAAGGGTTTTCCACTGTCGATCTCTCAGATATTTTCGATCGTGTAAAATTCCTCTGATTAAATATACGTCCAGAATTGATAGGTTTATATAGCTCTATAATAGGTAAGAGCAAATGTACGTACTTTTTTATTATATCATGATATATGTATTTCTTTAAGGGACGAAGGTTGCGTTATTGAAGGAAGGAGAACCTCAGTGCTTCCATGATGCTTACCAGGCATTGTATACAGTGCAGTTAGCAAGCCAGTTAGCATACAGTTGACCCGGCATGACCCTTCATTTGGATAAACAACAATGCTGAATGACGTAAAAGGATTCATTCATATGATATGTTCTGGAAAATAATATTACTGAACATGCATACCGGTATGTTTGAGATTGCAAACAACGTATTGTCTTCCCCAAAGCATATGGTTTTGTTTCAGTGTTGTGGTTTTTTTCTGTGTGTGTGTGTTTATGGTTATTACACATTATGGTTATCACATATTATTCCTGTGGTTTTTGTTCAAATATATTTCTATATCAGAAAAGAGCTTATTTCTATTTCATAACACAAACAAAACAAAAAATCATCAAAATGTGAAATGATTTTCAAACTTGTCTCTTTTATGATTCATATTTTCTACAGACGAGAGCATAGTGAATTGTATGAAAGTAAGAATAAAAAGTAAAGGATCATGACCATGGATTTTAGTGGAAAAAAGGGATGAGATATGCAGTTAAAATTAAAATCTCTTTCTAGAGGAGTAAAACTATCATTGCTATAGGGGAGTGATGAGCCAGGGTGCACAGTAGAATTTTGTCCCAAAGGCAATGAGAATTGGAAGGGAAAAAGTACATTTAATATAGCAAAAGATAGAGAATAACGTATCAAATGGTTTTTAAGGGACGAAGGTTGCGTTACTTGAAGGAATGGGAGAATCTCCCCGCTTTTTAATGTCAAATATAGATGTTCTGTTAGCCTCTTCATCTGCTTTGTACACTATGTACGCTGTGCCAATGTAGTCGACATGTGAGTAGTAAGATGGCGTCTCTTTGGCTTCAGCGGCTTGCACTGCGGCGTGCGACGTATGAGCTATCCAGATATATAATACAGATCTGTGGCTCTGAAGCTGCAGTTGTCTCCAGCGTCGTCCCACCCACAGCGCCCTCTGATTGGTTAGACGCACGTGTAACACAGCCAATCAGCAGCGAAACACGCCTGAGGAGACCAACTTTTCATCACAGTTTCATTTATTTCATCACATTTTTATGCCTTTCATAATTTTAAAATTCATTTTCTGACATGACGGAGTAATTAATTCATTTCATTTTGGAATTCAATTGCAAATAATTGATCTGAACTGAGTTATGAATTGACTTGATGGCATTTTTCAAAGTGGTGATGTCAGGAATTAGCCGAAGCCGGAACTTGGATCCCAGGACGTGAGAGCCAATGACAGCTGTAACAATATTGATTACACACAAGGGCTAATAAATACAAACAATAATACAAAGTACAACCCAGGCAAAAAGTCCAACACAAAATCACCCGGAACACTTACGGGGACAATACGAAAGAACAAAAAGAGCTACCAGAACAAGGCTAGAGTCCAAACAAAAGCCAAAAGCACTGCTGAGAAGCGAGCAGGCGAGGTCAGCAAAAAGGGTACTCAGGCTGCCGGTAGCACACCTGGCAGGAAACTAAGAAACAGCACAAGGCTAAAGCACAAACGCTCGGTAACGCTAGCAAAGAGCAGGGAACACTGCAGAGATGAGCCTGTGTGGACGGAAGCTTGGCAACAAAGTGGCAGTGAGTGTAGGTGAGCCTGCTGCTCCTGATGAGCTGCACGTGCGTCAGTTAGCCCCCAGGTGGCGGAAGGACACAGAACATGACAGGTGAAGTCGTTCCATTAGTGACCCTTTTTTTGGAACACTGCAGCTTTGTCCAAAAACAAAATGCCTTTTTTTTGTGGTCAAGCACTCGACACCTCCTGACTTTTTCCCCACAACGAAATTTTCCGAAAATTACAAAGTTTTTTTGTTTGTTTCTCTTAATATTACAACTTCAACTTTAAGTTATGGATTCCAAGATGCAGATTGGCACACAGCGCTTGAGTAACAAAAGAATTTAATACCAAAGGTAATAAGCAAAGACAAAAAGTGTACAAATATAAAATGTCAAAACAGTAACAAAAAGACTCGGGGCATGACGCCGGCTATAACAAAAAACACGAGAGTAAAAAACTATGCAGACAAGGACTAGCGAAGCAAAAACAATATCGAGCAATCACGTAGGAAACAGCAAAAAGGGAAAAGACCACTTAGGAGCCACGGGACAAAGGAATGGCAGTAGGAATAAGTGGCGCTGCACAGTTGTCTGGCAGCAGCTGGTAAAGGGGCTGGTAATTGCACACAGGTGTGTCCCATCACAATTAGGGTGGCAGTATGCACTCAACCACAAAACAGAGAGACAACACAGAACATGACACATGAAGCTCTAATAAGTCAGACGAGGACGAAGGCAAGTCCCTGATGATCAAACCTGGACCCTCTTCGGCCAAAGTGGAGAAGGAAAATGAGAACTTGGTTTGGTTTAGTTTATTTGAACATGAAGGTTCCAATGGAATACATCTCATGAATCATTCTTTCACAGTTCCACATGTCCAAAAGGAGTAGGAAGAAGCAAAGCTTATTTAATCCTACCCCCATCTATTCTACATCTAGTACAGTACATGTTGTTCACTTCCTGCATTCCATGTCATGTTTTCTGTGATAGTCAGAATAATACATGATAGATAACGGTAAGATAGCCCTCCCAAAGAAAATAAAAAATTATATATATATATATATATACATATACATTAATAATAATAATAATAATAATAACAATACTAAATAAATAAATAAATAAAGAACAAAGCTTTCTTTATAAACAAAAAATAACAAACCTGACAGAACATCATTGTGATGATGAAGACTCTTCTGCCTTGTATTTAGCAAACATCAACTGCTTGTATTGTTTATGAATGTGCTCATCTCTGTACTTTGTTGGACTTCCTTACTCAATCCCTTCCATCGTTTCATTCCACACATGGAAATGCTGTGGCTTTTCAGCGTAGTTCTCGCATATAAATGTTTTAGGTTTCACTTTCCTCTAAGATCATATTTCTCCTCTCTGATTGAGAAATACTTTATTAGGTTTTTGGCTAACAAGTTATTATTAACTTTATACATTATTATAGCGGTTTGAAAGTTTACTAAATCTGCTAATTTTAATATGTGATATTAAAAATAAAGGTGTGTATGTTGTCTATACTTGGTATTATGAATGATCATCACTAATATGTGATATTAAAAATAAAGGTGTGTATGTTGTCTATACTTGGTATTATGAATGATACTAATATGTGATATTAAAAATAAAGGTGTGTATGTTGTCTATACTTGGTATTATGAATGATCATCACTAATATGTGATATTAAACATAAAGGTGTGTATGTTGTCTATACTTGGTATTATGAATGATCATCACTAATATGTGATATTAAAAATAAAGGTTTGTATGTTGTCTATACTTGGTATTATGAATGATCATCACTAATATGTGATATTAAAAATAAAGGTGTGTATGTTGTCTATACTTGGTATTATGAATGATCATCACTAATATGTGATATTAAAAATAAAGGTGTGTATGTTGTCTATACTTGGTATTATGAATGATACTAATATGTGATATTAAAAATAAAGGTGTGTATGTTGTCTATACTTGGTATTATGAATGATCATCACTAATATGTGATATTAAACATAAAGGTGTGTATGTTGTCTATACTTGGTATTATGAATGATCATCACTAATATGTGATATTAAAAATAAAGGTTTGTATGTTGTCTATACTTGGTATTATGAATGATCATCACTAATATGTGATATTAAAAATAAAGGTGTGTATGTTGTCTATACTTGGTATTATGAATGATCATCACTAATATGTGATATTAAAAATAAAGGTGTGTATGTTGTCTATACTTGGTATTATGAATGATCATCACTAATATGTGATATTAAAAATAAAGGTGTGTATGTTGTCTATACTTGGTATTATGAATGATCACTAATATGTGATATTAAAAATAAAGGTGTGTATGTTGTCTATACTTGGCATTATGAATTATCCTCACCATCTTTTTTGCAGTACAGTGAGTGAGTGAAGATTGCTTTGTAATTATTTCCCATATTTCCACACAATACATTAAATATGCTAATACTAAGGAACAGTACAGAGTGTGGAGTGATTTTTGATCAAGATCATATTTTGCTTTATTCAATATAGAGATATTTCTCGCCACCTTTTGTTGTATATTTTTAATATGAGATTTCCAACTCATTTTTTCATCTATTACAACCCCAAGGAATTTATATTCTTCCACTTTTTCAATATCCACTCCATTAACTTGTATTTGGTCGTACGTGTCCTTTCTACTATTACCAAATAGCATTATTTTAGTTTTACTTAAATTCAGAGATAATCTGTTCCTGTCAAACCATGACTTTAATATGACCTTTTCATCCTTGACCTTTTTAATGAGTTCTTGTGTGCTTTCACCAGAACAGAAAGCGGTGGTATCATCCGCGAATAAGATCAATTTTAAGTCCTTTGTTACTTTACAAATGTCGTTGATGTACAAATTAAACAGTTTTGGTCCCAGTATGGACCCCTGGGGTACTCCACACGTGGTGTATAAACTCCCAGATGTGTATTCTCCTAGCTTTACAAATTGTTTCCTCTTTGCTAGGTAGCTTTTAACCCAATTCAAAACTAATCCTCTAATTCCGTACCTTTCTAATTATGTAATTAAAATATTGTGATTAATTGTATGGAAAGCTTTTGTCAGATCCATGAATACTGCTGCTGCGCATCTTCTGTTGTCTATAGCAGTAGTGATTTCCTCCGTGATTTCCATCAGTGCCATAGAAGTTGAAATGTTGGCTCTGTAACCATATTGACTGCTAGCAAATAATTCATTCTTATTAATAAATTTGTCCAACCTATTATTAAATAGCTTCTCCACAATTTTAGAGAATTGTGGTAACAAGGAAACTGGCCGATAATTTGTAAATTGGTGTTTGTCTCCTTTTTTGAAAATTGAAACCACCTTGGCTGTTTTCATTTTGCTTGGAAATATTCCAGTCTGAAATGATAAGTTACTAATCGATGTTAACGGGTCTGCGATCTCATTGATGACTCTTTTCATTGTTTCCATTTCCATTCCATGAAAATCAGTTGATGTTTTTGCCTTAAAATGTTTAACAATGTCAGTGATCTCCTTTTTGGTTACAGCAGTGACAAACATAGAATTAAGATTCCTATCAATGATATCATTCCCTTCGTCAATTGTGTCTTGTTTCTTCTTCCAGTTTTGGTCGAATATTTACAAAATATTCATTAAACATTTCAGCTACCGCATTCATGTCATTCCTGTTAGTGTTTCCAACCATGAAATAGGGAGGATAGTCTGCTTTCTTAAAGTTGTTCTTTATAATACTATTTAAGACGCCCCAAGTTGCTCTCATGTTATTTTTGTTCTTATTTAGTACATGACTATAATATTCCCTCTTACACACTCTCACAATAGTTGTTAGCTTATTTTTGTAAGTCTTATACTTTTATTCTGCTTCTGTAGTTTGTTGAATGATAAATGTCCTGTATAATGTGTTCTTCTTCTTACAGGCGTTTTTTAGTCCTTTTGTCATCCATGGCTGGTTGTTTCTCTTTTGCTTCTTGGGCTTTTCTTGCCAGGGACAGTTCTTATCGTAGAGCTCCATATAAGTACCAAGGAAGCTGTCATATGCCTCATCCACATCTATTGCACTGTAGACCCTCTCCCAGCTTTGTTCTTCTAGATCTTTCCTGAAGGCACAGATGCTGTCCTCTGTACGCAATCTTTGAAAAGTCTTTTTTGCCTCCACCTGTTTTTTCTTATAATGTTCATTGTAGATTGTAAACACTGGAAGATGATCACTGATGTCACTAATTAGCAGGCCACTGATGGTGTTGTTATCCAAGTCATTGGTGAATATATTATGGATGAGGGTGGCACAGTGCTCTGGTATTCTACTTGGTCTAATGATTTTAGGATATAAACTCAAACTATACATTGTATCTGTGAGGTCGTCTATTTCCTTGTACTTGTGTGGGTTCAAAAGGTCAATATTGAAGTCTCCACATATGAAAATAGTTTTTTGACCTATGTCTGTAAACGTTGTCTTAATCCAATCCTCAAACATTCCAATCTTTGACTTTGGAGTTCTGTACACACAACTTATTAACACGTTTGCTTTTTTCTTTACAGATTTCAATTGTTATACATTCTAAAATGTTATCAATGACAAATGACATATTCTTTACCATTTTGTAGTTCAGATGTTTGTCCACGTATACGGCCACACCTCCTCCATTTGCATTGTTCCTGTTTGCACTCATCATTTCATATCCTTCCAGCTCGAAGTCCATTCCTTTGTTAGCATTGATCCAAGTTTCTGAGATTGCTATAACTTTGAAAGGTTCTTTGAATTGATTCAAATATTGTTTAATATTAGTAAAGTTTGCGTTCGAGCTTCTGCTGTTTATGTGGATGATGGATAACTTGTCGTCGTTGATGAAGATGTTGTTGTATTGCTCCTCCGTATAATAACGGCAGTCGTTTGTAATGTGAGAGAAAACATTTGAGTCTGGATCAATGTCTTTTTCATATCCAATTGTTTGTGATCTGTAAAGTAAAAAGTGTCCAATTGTAGATCTTCTTGTAGCATATTAAAGCTGTTTTCCTCCATGTTGGGAGACCTCAGTATCTTTCTAGGTCCTTGATGTCTTTGACAGCAAGAACTCTGGCCTCTGGTCCTCCATTTGCTTTGACAAAGATTTTGCAGTTTGCACTCCATGTTCCTTGAATCTTTCCTTGCTTCCTCAGATCACGTGCTTTCTTCGCAATCTCAGCGTTGCGCTTGGTCAGGTTGTCATTCATGTAGACATTTGTTCCTTTCAGCTTCTTTCCCTGTTTCAGCAGAGCAACCTTGTGTTTCCTATTAGTGAATTTGACGATGATGACGGGTGTAGTAGGTTCCCCCCATACAATGGGATGCAAGTATCAATAGATTGGATGTCTACATCCACATTCTTTGATTGCAAGAAATCAACAACTTGTTGCTCTGTTGAGGCGACATCCATTTCGTCTGGTTCTTCAGTATTCGCCACTGCTCTGGCATAGGACCTTGGTTTGATTGGAAGTCCCGTCACGACCACGTCATTCATTCGCGTGTTCTGATCCATGTCATCTATGGTGTTTTTCAGCTTCTCAATGATTTTATCCTTTTGTTCACATTCCTTTTTGAGAGTGGCTCCCAGTGCAGCATAACTTTCCTGTAATTTTTTATTCTCCAATCTCAGACCTTGCATTTCCTTCTGTTAGGAACGGCTATGCCGGGACTTGGATTCCAATATGCAGAGACAGCACAATCGTAACAAAAGAGTTTATTAACAAAGGTTGTCCACAAGTGGGGAAAAACATACAACAAAACTAGAAAGTACAACATAAAACTCCTGGACCTAGTCACAGGGAAAAAGATAAGAGAACTAAGAGTGCTGCGTAAACTAGCAGAGAGAAAAATACCAAAACCCAAAAGGCTGCACAAAAAGGTAGGCAGAGAAGAAATGAAAACGCTGCTGAACAATCAAGCAGGATAATGACTCACCACTGCAGGTAAAAACCAACTGCAGGAGGAACAGGCAAACAAGGTAGTGAACGACCAGAGAGTAGCAATACGAGATAACTAGATGCTGGAAAGAGCAGGTAGTTGGCGTAGGGTGAGTAACAATCCGGCACTGGACAAGTGTTGGACTACAGCTTAAGAAGTGCTTCCTTAATTGCCTGCAGGTGTGTCAAATTAGCTCCTTCTGCCAGTACCCGTGTGCTGCAACAGAAAACAGCCAGAGGGCAGCAGAGCAGCACACAGATCATGACATTACTCCCCCCTTTTACAAGACGGCCCCTGACGGCTTACCCGGCTTGTCAGGATGGAGCGAGTGGAAGTCCTGAATGAGCGACGGATCGAGGATCCAGGAGCGGGAGACCCAAGAACGTTCCTCTGGCCCATATCCCGCCCAATCGACCAGATACTGGAACCCCCTCCCCCTCTTCCTCGAATCCAATATGGCCTTCACCGTGTAAGCTGGCTGACCATCGATGATGCGAGGCGGGGGTGGAGGCTTGGCCGGAGGACACAGTGGACTGGGCGTAACTGGCTTCAGACAGGACATATGGAACACTGGATGCACCTTCAATGACGGAGGTAGTTTGAGCTTGACGGAAGAGTCATTAATGATAGAATCAATGACGTAGGGTCCCACGAATCTCGGAGACAATTTCCTGCTTGTCCCAGCCAAAGGTAGGTCCCGTGACGAAAGCCATACCTCCTGACCTGGTTGGTATGCGAGCGCAGGCACCCGATGGCGATCAGCTAGCACCTTGTTACGAGCAGCAGTCCTGGATAAAGCTGCCCGAGTGTCCCTCCAAACACGGCGAGCCCGATGAAGGTTCTGTTGAACAGCCAGGATGGCGACTTCGGACTCCTGAGAAGGAAACAATGGAGGCTGATATCCGTAAGCAGCTTTAAATGGAGACATACCTGTAGCCGAACAGCTGAGTGAGTTATGGGCGTATTCAATCCAGGGGAGGTGGCTGGACCATGCGGCGGGATGACGATGACAGACGCAGCGGAGTGCTGCCTCCAAGTCTTGGTTGGCCCGCTCTGTCTGGTCGTTAGACTGCGGATGGTAACCAGATGACAAGCTCGCCGTCGCTCCCAACGCCCTGCAAAAGCATTTCCATACACGGGATGAGAATTGAGGTCCTCTGTCCGACACTATGTCTGTTGGGATGCCATGAAGGCGAAAAATATGCCGGACAAGAAGCCGAGCAGTCTCTAAAGATGATGGCAGTTTCGGTAACGCCACAAAATGAGTCATCTTGGAGAATCTGTCCACAATATTTAAAATAACGGTGTTACCATGAGATGGTGGCAGTCCAGTAATGAAGTCCAGAGCTATGTGTGACCAAGGGCGGGATGGAATCGGGAGTGGATGCAGTAGTCCAGAAGGAGGGCGATGGGAGGACTTACTCCTGGCGCAGATAGAGCAGGCTGCTACAAACTCCTTGACATCCGCTGCTAGCGTGGGCCACCAGAACCTCTGTGATACCAAGAATTGAGTACGGCGTCTCCCCGGATGGCAAGATACCTTGGATTCGTGACCCCATTGCAACACCTCCGACCTTAGTTGGTCCGGAACAAATAATCTGCCCTCGGGACATCCTTCTGGGGGATCCACATTGGCTGTGGCTTCGGTGACTCTCCTTTCCACCTCCCACTGGAGCGCCCCAAGTACTCTGGCTACAGGTATGATGCACTCCGGGCTCCTTTCCTTCTCCGACGGGCCGAACACTCGGGATAGGGCGTCGGACTTGGTGCTCCGAGATCCGGGTCTGTAGGTGATTGAGAAATTAAAACGTGTAAGAAACAATGCCCAGCGTGCCTGTCTGGAGTTAAGTCTCTGAGCAGAGCGGATGTAAGCCAAGTTCTTATGATCGGTGATGACGATGAATGGATGAGTCGTGCCCTCCAGCCAGTGTCTCCACTCCTGCAATGCCAGGTCGATGGCCAGCAGTTCCCGATTTCCCACGTCATAGTTTCCCTCGGCAGGTGTGAGGCGTCGAGAGAAAAAAGCACATGGGTGAAGTTTCTGGTCGATCGGGGATCTCTGAGACAGGATGGCCCCCACTCCTGTATCCGATGCTTCGACCTCTAAGATAAATTGCAAAGAGGGGTCAGGATGTGTAAGTACGGGTGCTGTAGTAAATAACAGTTTAAGTTTAGCAAAAGCCTCCTCAGCCTCAGGGGTCCATTGAAAAGGTACTTTAATGGATGTCAGAGCCTTGTCAAAGGTTCAGCCTTGATGCTATAATTGCGAATAAACCTTCTATAAAAGTTTGCAAATCCCAGAAACCTCTGCAAGTGCTTTCTTGTTGTAGGAGTCGGCCAATCGACCACCGCCTGGATCTTAGCAGGATCGGCTCTAAGCTTGTCCTTCTCCACAATATACCCCAAAAAGGTGACTGATGACAAGTGAAATTCGCATTTTTCAGCTTTACAAAACAAGCGATTTTCTAGCAAGCGTTGGAGGACCTGGCGCACGTGCTGTATGTGTTCCTGCAGAGAAGAGGAAAAAATTAGAATATCGTCCAAATATACAAAGCAGAAAGTGTTAAGCATGTCTCTAAGCACATCATTAATGAGGCACTGAAAAACAGCTGGCGCATTAGTAAGACCAAACGGCATAACGAGGTATTCAAAGTGCCCTAAAGGTGTGTTGAAAGCCGTCTTCCACTCGTCCCCCTCCTTAATACGAACCAAATGGTAAGCGTTTCTTAAATCAAGCTTAGTGAAATATTTGGAGTGTGAGGAGGAAAAAGCTGAGTCCATCAAAGGTAAAGGATAACGGTTCTTTACAGTAATCTCGTTCAGACCACGATAATCTATACAAGGCCGTAGTGAGCCGTCCTTCTTATCCACAAAGAAGAAACCCGCCCCAAGTGGCGAGGATGACGGCCTAATAAGACCTGCTGCGAGCGCCGAGGTGATGTAGTCCTTTAAAGCTTGCTGCTCCGGGCCAGATACATTATATAATTTAGCATTAGGTAGAGGTGCTTCAGGTAACAGTTTGATAGAACAATCATAGGGTCGGTGGGGCGGGAGACTCTGTGCTCTGTCTTTACTAAAAACCATATGCAAATCATGGTAAGCTTTAGGAACCCCAGATAAGTCGATCCTTTCATTGACAGGTTGCACCACTGAACCCTGAGGTACCGCTGAGTGCAAACAGCATGACTGAATCAGATTCAGTCATATATGACTGAATCTGGAGTACTTTGACCAGAACTGTTAGAGCCACCGCTTGATGCGCTTCCTCTCCCTCGAGCCTTTGACATTGTTAATGTTGCTTGGTAACGCCAACAGTTAGCCGTTGGCTTGTGGTGCAATGCCTTCGGTGATTAATATTCGTTATAACAGCGAGTTTGTCTCTCACCAGTATCTCACCAAAGTCCCACCAGTCCTCGTGGTCCGGAAAAAGCTGCACAGGAAAACTCCAAATGTTATCCTGTTCTTAAAATCAGGCTTCGTGTGCGGCTGTCAAACCGCGGCTAGCATGATAGCTTGCTTGTAACGGCTGTCGGCTCCACCTGATTGTCTCTTTTGGTGAGTTTAGTCCACTCGCGGGTCCGAATTGAGGCAGAAGTCTCAGCACTCACTTGCAGAGTTGTAATCACAAGTTGTGATCACGAACTGTATTCACCAAGGTCGCAAAAGTTTAAAACTCCGGTAATAGTGGACGGAGCTTTTCCGTGAGCGTCCTTTCCGTACAACAGGAAGTGACGAATCCCTTCTTGAAAAGGTCAACAGTCAAGTCACTTTGTTTGACTCCTGTACAAATCTGAAGACAATTTGATCTCACTTTGTTTAGGGTTTCAGGAAGCAAGTTCAAACTGACCACTTGCACACTGTTGCTATGTAGTTTGAAAGAACGTTTCACAGAGTAAAGTCCCGGTGTAACGCCATAGCGGGCACGTTAAAGAAGCACGTATGAAGGAAAATTGATGTGCTCTGCTACTTGGCAATCTGTGTAGGTTAGCGTTTTGCAATTAAAGTGTGCTTTTAGCGATAGCATTATACTGTCAAGGACAACTCCAGTCTTGGTTTGTGTTCAATGCAAGATCCAATCTATTTATCCTCTAAAGGAGGGGGCAGGGCCGAGTGGTTAGCATGTCGGCCACACTGTCAGGAGATCTGGAACACACACACATATTTCAACTGTAAATAGTTCATGGTGTTATATTTGTAAATAAAATTGTTTTCATGTTGTGTTGTTTATGTTGGTATCTTTTCACAAAAAGCTGATTTTCATGTGATTGGAAATGTGAATACATGTATATTCAATGATCCCCAAGTTGGCGTCTACTCGCATGTAAATGGGTTGCGGAAGTCTTTTTTTGTTTTTTCGGTTCTGTTGGACGGGTTCCTGGAAAAGATCTCGTGGCATCACTTTTTGGTTGAGAGAGTCTCATAAAGATCCGACAATGATGAGGGCTGAGCTGCTGTTGTCGTCTAGGTAACGGCAGACGGTTGACGAGCCGTTCACAATCTGTAAAGCAGGGGTCTCAAACACAGTGTACCTGGGGGCTGCTGGAGGTAGTCTGAGTGAGGCTGGGCCGCATCAAGTATTGGGAATCTCAGGGTCCCTCACGATACCACACGCGATACATGGCTCACAATAACAATAATATCTTCATGCAGTAATAGGGTGAAGCACATAAAGAAATAAATCATTTCACAGTTTATATTTTGCTGCATTCAGCTAGGATAGGCTCCAGCTTACCCGTGGCCCTAATGCTGACAAGTGGTATAGAAAATAGGTGGAATTTTTTTACCACATTTTTTTAAGTGACTTACTCACTCACTAGTTCAGTGTAGGCTATGTGTGCATCCTACGAGTAACACTGGCTTGGCTTCATCTCTGAAGACAAGTCGCGGGCCGCAAAATGTGACTCGGCGGGCTGCAAATGGCCCGCGGGCCGCGAGTTTGAGACCCCTGCTGTAAAGACACACAAACAAGGGGTGTCGTAAGAGTCTGCACATGGGTTTTGGAGTGTGTGTGTGTGGGGGGGGGGGTGTGTGTGTATGTACTAATACCTGAAATGCAGTCAAAAGAAAAGGAAAACATAGCCAAACATAGAAAACCAACAAAAGGATTTACCAACGCTGCTTTTGTAAGGACGAGTATTTACTGGAGAAGATGAAGTGCTGACAAAGCTGCCATTAAGTTTTGGCATTGAAAATCATTTTTAGCATTATTTTGAAATAAAATACAGTACATAGATTAAAAAATCCATTCTTATTTGGATACTGTTGATGAAAGTGTTAGATTGTCCATTTAGCATGGAAGCTATTGCTATTTCATTGTTTAAGTGTAAACAAGTGACTCAGTCAAACTTTGACTTTCAGCTTCGTGACTGAACTTCTTGGAAGTGAAAACACTGGCGACAATTATTTGAGGACTTACTGGATTATATTCTTCAAAGTCACAAGAAAAACACGCCAAATGTGATAGGTACGTGGATAAAAATGAACAAAGGAACGATTGGATTGAATTCAGCTGCAGAAGTTTCACTTCCAACAGAATCCTCACCAGCTAGTGCACATTGCAATGCTGTTGATGGAATAGCTTCTGTCCTGCGCCCCACAGTAGGATACAAGAAACACAAGGACATAAATGGATGATGAAAATCACCAAACAAATGTAAGACAAATGTAATGACAACACAACTGAACACAAAATGCAGTTTTTAACACAAAGCCATTGTTTCTTTGCATACCCTGAACTTCTAACTACGTCATGGCCTTCATTGGATTCTTTTAGCATGGAAAAAAAGCTTAAAAAAGCTATCTACAAAGTTTGTAGATACTTTTTTTTTGTACGAGTAAATATATATTTTTATACATATTGTACGGTGGCTAGGAGCACTGGTATGAATACGAGTGAAATACTATAAGTTCTACATTATTCAACACTATATAATATATCATGAATATCATCAAATGTGTTATCTTTGGAAGGGCACAACCTTTGATGCAGCTAGCTTGTATCGCATTGTAGCCAGTTACAATAACTGAATGTTGACTTTGAATGTTTAACCTACTTTTTAATAACTAAAGGCATGTCAGAAAATATAACTCTTTTTTTATTTAATAAAATAATATCATTTATTCAAATGCATAACCACTCGTCTGCCATAAGCATCTAGGTGGGGACAATCTATTTCAAAAATAGATTAAACAAACAAGCAAAAAAATGAAAAAAATAATGTGATTGACATAATGTGTATAATATTACATTAAAAAAATATATATTTTTAAATGTATTTAAATGTATAGTTAGGGCAATCTGGAAAAAAATATAGAAAATGTAAAAAACAAAACACCAACAATTTTATTTGAAAAGTAAATATAAAATCAAAATATATTTGAAAAAAAAAACGCATGACTGTTACTCAGCTACCTCAAGTATGTTGGTAGTCAGTGTGGAAATCTGATTAAAAAAACAAAAAATGGAAGTGTTGAATAGTTGGAAAATAAAAACACACCTCAAACATGGAAAAAAAAAACAGCTGTAATTTTATGAGAATAAAGTCAAAATATTACGAAAAATAAGGTCGCAAGTCACATAAGCGAGAAAGGAAGACGCTGATTGGATAAAAAGGCAAAAAACATCAATCACTTCCAGGTAAGCTGAGTTTTGTGACGCAGTCACACAGACTCCAAAGAATGGTTGTAGATATTTTTTTCTATGCCAGCATTTCTATGCCACTTTGCCAGCAAATGCAGTGCAATTCAGGTGGGGGCAGGGTCGAGGGGGGACACAGACTACAGACTAACACAGACTAACACATGTGCCAATATATTTTGCGTGTTAAACAAAACCGCATGTATTGGTTTTTTATCTGAACTAGTAAAAACTCAACGAATTCTAAGATTTTTCGAAGAGTGAAATCACCAAAGGGTTATTTTTGGAATGTGGGAGGAAACCGGAGTACTCAGAGAAAACCCACACATTGGCTGGCGACCAGTCCAGGGTGTACCCCACCTGTCTGCGGTGAACGGAGTAACACTTAACAAGGGGCCTGGTCAACTTCCTGGCTAAAATTAGCGTTAAATGTAATTTGTCATCTCAACGATAACTGAATGGATAAGAACATTAAAATCATACAGATATTTATGTTTGGTATTTTTTATTAGAACTGAATTTGTATTAAAAAGGTGACTCAAAAATGGAATTTAAAAAAGTAGAAACAAAAGTGATGTTTTTAGAGCAGTTTTTTGAACATTCCTCGGCCATCATGCCACATCAAATATCCCAACCTTGCAAGGCTTGTATTTACTACCTGCCATGGGCAGCAAATGTAGGTCCAGGGTTAGGGTTAGGGTTAGGGTTAGGGTCCAGGACTTAAAGCAGGTCGGTGCAGATGCTTGTGCAAGCGACAGGTTAAATATGTCAGCAAGCACATCAGCTAGCTCTCATGAGCAAACCCGAAGTGCACGTCCTGAGATGTTGTCTGGCCCTGCTGCTTTTCGTGGGTTTGTTTTGTTTAGAACCCTGCGCACATCAGCTGATGTCACCATGAGAGGTGAGTCCTGTGTGCTCCCCAGGTTCAGCCACCCTCTCTGCTCATCAGGAGTTTGGGAGTCAAAGCGGGCATAGAACTCGTTCAGCTCATCTGGAAGTGTGGTTTGGCTGGACGTGGCTACGCTACTCTGCTGTCGATAGTCTGTGATGTGCTGGAGCCCCGCCCACATGCGCTGAGGGTCTGAGATGGAATAGTAGCCCTCCAGCTTCTGTCTGTACTGTCTTTTGGCCTCTGGTATGGACCTCCTCAGGTCATATCTGGCCTTTTTGTAGTCATCAGCGGTGCCCATGACAAATGCAGTCGAACGAGCACGTAGCTTAGCCCTTACATCACAGTTCATCCACTGTTTTTGGTTAGGGTATTTTCTGTAATACTTGGTGGTGGTAACAGTCTCTATGCATGTGCTAATGTAGCCAGTAACAGCAGAAGCATATTCATCCAAATCAACAGTACAATCTTCCCTCCCCGCTGCAGTTTTAAACACATCCCAGTTTGTGCAGCCAAAGCAGTCCTGAAGTACTTGATCAGTTTCTTCATTCCACACTTTAACTGCTGTACTTACAGGGGGAGCTTGTTTGAGAAGTTGTCTGTATGTTGGATAAAGGAATATGGAGATGTGGTCAGCCTTTCCAAAGTGGGGTCTTGGAACAGCCTTCAAAGCACCTTTCATGTTGCTGTAGACTTGGTCCAGGATGTTATTTTCCCTTGTGGGAAAGCTCACATGCTGGTAATATTTGGGGAGGACAGTCCAGAGGTTACAGTGGTTGAAATTGCCAGATATAATGAATACAGCGTCTGGGTGTTTGGTCTCGTGTTTATCAATGATGTCATGCAGGAGGCCTAGTGTGTTAGCGGTGTTAGCTCGTGGTGGGATGTAAACAGCAGTTAAATACACAGCGCTAAACTCATGAGGTAAATAAAAAGGTCTGCATTTCACCATCAGCAGCTCAATGTCCTGCGAGCAGTGCTTTTCCATCGTCTGTACGTCTGTGCACCACCGTTTGTTTACGTAAACACAGACGCCGCCACCTCTGTGTTTACCAGACGCTAAAGTCCGATCTTCCCGGTAAGCAGCAAATGTTTCCAACTGGATCGCCGAGTCCGGTATATCCTCCGTCAGCCAGGTTTCTGTGAAGGTGAGGACACAGCATTCCCTGATCTCACGTTGAGCTGTAATCCTTGCTCTTAGTTCGTCCATCTTGTTTTCGAGGGAGCGGACGTTGGCTAGCAGCAGGCTTGGTAGCGGTGGCCTAGTCGCTCTAGCTTTTAGCCGAGCATGCAGGCCGCCTCTCTTTCCTCGTTTACGCCTCGGATGCTTTGCTCGCCGGGTATTCAGCTCACTAGGCCCGCAGGCTGCTGTGTTCTCCAGGGGCAGAAGAAAGCCAAAGTCTGAGAGGCTAAATGAAAGTTCATGGTGAACCCTGCCGATGTTCAAAAGTGTCTCTCTGTTGTAATGTACTGCGTGAGGGTGTTGAATGTCCAAAATGAACAAAAAAATTGCAAAAAATTGAAAAAAACGGGAGAGTGTCACAGAGACGTCTGCCACAGAGGGCGCCATCTTTGATCTATATAAATATATATGTATACTGTATCTATATATATATAAAAAGTGTGACTTATAGTAGTTCCATCCATTTTATTGTACTGGTGAAAACACACGCAAAAGTATTCATTTAGGAAAAAAAAACGTTTTGGAATATCATTCAGTAAATTCACTTCTGATATGCAGTACCACCAAACTGACTTCAAAACGCAAGATCAAAAAATCTCATCCATACTTGAGATTATTTGACTTGTTACAGTATTTGAAGCTCTTGGGGCAGAATGGCGTGCATTACTTGGCTACAACCAGCAGAGGCGCTGCTGATTCAATGAGTTTGCTGTCTAAAGAAGTACACTATGGGAAGTGGAGCTACTGTATGTCTGCTCACCAACTCCTCTAGGCTGCATTATTCTTGTCAATACAACACTGGAATAGAAACAAGAGTTCAGAACACTCTTATTCTTCCATCCAGTTAAAAATATAACAATTAAGCAACAAACGTAGTTTATCACCCATCTAACTCCATCTAGACTTTACGGGGTATGTCTAGGCTTACAGCCGTGTATAATTTCTATGTCTCTGCTAATGTCAGCAAGACGCACATGATAAACATACAGTCAAGCCAGAATATTAACATATGCAGGAATCCCCACCTTACCGTGGTGGAGGGGTTTGTGTGCCCGAGTGATCCTCGGAGCTATGTTGTCTGGGGCTATATGCCCCTGGTAGGGTCTCCCAAGGCAAACAGGTCCTGGGTGACGAGCCAGACCAAGAGTGATTCAGAAGACCTTTATGAACACATACACAAGGAGAGACCGCACCTTGCCTGGACGTGGTATAACGGGGCCTCATCCTGGAGCCAGGCCTGGGGGAGGGGCTCACCCGTGGGGCCCGGCCAGGCTCAGCCCGAACAAGCCACACGGGATCCCCCCCCCCCCCCCCCCCGTAGACCCACCACCTGCGGGGGCAAGCATAAGGGTCCGGTGCATTGCGCTTTGGTTGGCGGTCGAGGGCGGGCGCCTGGGCAACCTGGTATTCGGCGGCCAAATCTGGTTCTTGGGACATGGAATGTCACTTCTTTGGCGGGGAAGGAGCCCGAACTTGTGAGAGAGGTTGAGACATTCCGACTAGATATAGTCGGACTCACCTCAACCCACAGTTTGGGTTCTGGATGCAAACTCCTCGAGAGGGGCTGGACCTTGTTCTACACTGGAGTTGCTGCTGGGAAGAGGCGGCATGCTAGTGTGGGCTTATTAATAGCCCCCCGGCTCGGTGTCTCTGTGTTAGAGTCATCCCCGGTTTACGAGAGGGTCATTTCCCTACGCCTTCAGGGAAAGGATCCTGACTGTCGTTTGTGCGTACACGCCCAACGGCAGTTCAGAGTACCCAGCCTTCTTGGAGTCCATGGTGACTCTGTCGTTTTGCTGGGAGACTTCAACGCCCATGTGGGCAATGACAGTGTGACCTGGAGGGGCGTGATTGGGAGGAACGGCCTCCCCGATCTGAACCCGTGCGGTGTGATGTTGTTGGACTTCTATGCGAACCACAGTTTGTCCATCACAAACACCATGTTCAAATATAAGGATGTCCACAAGTGCACATGGCACCAGGACACCCTAGGCCGCAGGTCTATGATGGACTTTGTAGTCATATCATCAGACCTGTGTCCGCATGTTCTGGATACGCGGGTAAAGAGAGGGGCTAAGCTGTCAACTGATCACCACCTGGTGATGAGTTGGATTAGATGGCAGGGGAGGATGCCGGACAGACCCGGGAGACCCAAACGTGTAGTGAGGGTGTGCTGGGAACGTTTGGCAGAGTCTCCTGTTCGTCTAGTCCTCAGTTCTCACCTCCGGCAGAGCTTCGCCTGCATCCCGGGGGAGGACGAGGATATTGAGTCCGAATGGGCTCTATTCCGTGCCTCCATTGCTGAGGCAGCTGATCGGAGATACGGCCGCAAGGTGGTCGGTGCCTGTCGTGGCAGCAAGCCCCAAAACCGATGGTGGACACCAGAGGTCAGGGCTGCCGTCAAGCTGAAGAAGGAGTCCTATCGAGCATGGATGGCTTGCGGGACTCCTGAAACAGCTGATAGGTACCGGCAGGCCAAGCGGCTTCGGTGGTGGTCGAGGCAAAAACTCGGGTGTGGGAGGAGTTCAGTGAGGCCATGGAACACGACTTTTGGTCGGCCTCGAAGAGGTTCTGTCAAACCGTCCGGTGCCTCAGAAAGGGGAAGCAGTGCCCGGTCCACAGTGGGGATATAGGATATAGTTGGGCAGTGGAAGCAATACTTTGAGGCCCTTCCATAGAGGAAGCAGAGGCTGAGGACACAAACGCAGACAGTTCCATCACCGTGGCTGAGGTATCTGGGGTAGTCAAAACGCTCCCCAGTGGCAAAGCTCTGGGAGTGGACGAGTTTTGCCCCGAATTCCTCAAGGCTCTGGATGTTGAGGGACTGTCTTGGCTGACACGTCTCTTCAACATTGCGTGGAAGTCGGGAACAGTACCTCTGGATTGGCAGACTAGGGTGGTGGTCCCCCTGTTCAAGAAGGGTGACCGGGGTGTGTGTTCCAACTATAGGGGGATCACAGTCCTCAGCCTCCTTGGGAAAGTCTATTGCAGGGTGCTGGAGAGAAGGGTACGACCGTTAATCGAACCTCGGCTACAGGAGGTGCAATGTGGTTTTCGTCCTGGTCGCGGAACACTGGACCAGCTCTACACCCTTGCAAGGGTATTGGAGGGTACTTGGGAGTTTGCCCAACTGGTCTACATGTGCTTTGTGGACCTGGAAAAGGCATTCGACTGTGCTCCGGGAGTATGGGATTGGTGGCGCGCTACTACGTGCCATTTGGTCCTTGTACAATCGGAGCAGGAGCCTGGTTGGCATTGCCAGCAGTAAGTCAAGCCTGTTTCCTGTGAACGTTGGCCTCTGTCAAGGCTGCCCTTTGTCACCGATTCTGTTCATAATTTTCATGGACAGAATTTCTAGGCGCAGCCAAGGTGTCGAGGGACTCCAGTTCGGGGACCTTAGGATCTCGTCTCTGCTATTTGCAGACGACATGTTCCTGATGGCCTCATCAGGCTGTGACCTGCAGCATTTACTGGGACGGTTTGCATCTGAGTGTGAAGCTTCTGGGATGAGACTCAGCACCCCCAAATCCGAGGCCATGGTTCTCAGCCGGAAAAGGGTGGATTGCTCCCTCCGGGTTGGGAATGAGGTCCTGCCTCAGGTGGAGGAGTTCAAGTATCTCGGGGTCTTGTTGACGAGTGAAGGAAGGCTGGAGCGTGAGGTCGATAGGCGGATCGGCGCAGCGTCTGCAGTCATGCGGTCGCTGTACCGGACCGTCGTGGTGAAGAGAGAGCTGAGCCGGAAGGCAAAGCTCTCAATTTACCGTTTGATCTATGTTCCCACCCTCACCTATGGTCATGAGCTTTGGGTCGTGACAGCAAGAACGAGATCGCGGATACAAGCGGCTGAAATGAGTTTTCTTCGTAGGGTGGCGGGACTCACCCTAAGACATAGGGTGAGGAGCTCGGTCATCCGGGAGGAGCTCAGAGTACAGTCACTGCTCCTTCACATCAAGAGAAGCCAGCTGAGATGGCTTGGTCATCTAGTCCGGATGCCTCCCGGACGCCTCCCTGGTGAGGTGTTTCGGGCATGCCCAGCTGGGAGAAGGCCCCGGGTCAGACCTAGGACACGCTGGAGGGATTATGTCTCACAGCTGGCCTTCCCTAGTAAGACTGCTGCCCCCGCAACCCGGGGGAAAGCGGAGGAAAATGGAATGGAATGGAATGGAATGTGTTTGTGTGTTTTTGCATCAACATTTTAATAACCTTATGCTTTTAATAGTGGGTTAAAGTATCACGCCTTATTTACAGGTAAGAAATTCATCCTCATGCTTCTACACCGAACCAACAAGCCAAATAGTTGTGGTTTGCTCATGAAGCAGACGCCACAAGCCACAAAAGTAGGGGTGTGGTTGAGACACAAATAATATTAAATAGTATCAATCATTTCTGCTTTACCAGTTTGCAACGCAACTCCCATGGCATATTCTATATTCACACCCCCAGCTCAGAACAATTACAAACTATTTGCTTTGTCCCTCGGAAAGTTCCAGTCCAGCGCGCGGCATCGCCATCGTGTCCGTGATCGTCAAAAATCCAAAAGATGCCCGGTGGGATACATAGTGGTCGTCTACATCCATGCATGTCTTGTTTTCCTCATGTATTTAGATTTTGTTTCTATCAAAAGGTCTTCGTTTTCACAGGCTAATAGAAAGCATGTGGTTGTCAACAATGGCCCCTGGACAGAACAGCAAAAACAAATTGGGAGAAAGAATAATATCTTATGCTTGAAATAATTGGGACATTTCAAGACTTCTGGTCATTTAAAAATAGCTTTAAATCTTTATACAGAGCCACTGACTTGTGTTGAAATTAGTACTTAAAACGTATTCAAACCAGCATGTATCAGCAGTAGTATGTATGAACTAACAGGCAAATGTTGTGGTCTGCTTTGCAGTCAAAATGGAAGTATAGTCAAACTTGTCTATAGCGGCCACTAGCGGGAGTCTGCAAAAGTGGCCGCTATAGACAGGTGGCCTCTATAGACAGGTTGGCGTCCAGTTTGAATGTTGACCAGTAGAGGAAAAAAAAAGAAAAAAAGGGGGGAAAAAAAAAATAATAATAATGTTGACCAGTAGAGGGCACTGCGGACTGTAGATAAAAGTTGTACAGCACTACTAGGCTTGTTATTATCATGGTTCATTGTTCATGGTTTTAATCCTGAACATGCATGAGTCAAACATTAGCACATCACATAGTACAATTCACAATTTTGCATGTCCAAAAAGGAGTAGGAAGAAGCAAAGCTTATTTAATCCTACCCCTCATCAGTTTCACATCAGTTGCAATACATTTATTCACCTCTTGTTCTTCCAAGTGTACTTTGTAGGTCTACATGACAATGTAGTGCAATCATAGCCAAGGTTTTTACTTACTAAAAGGAAGCTAGAGGCTTAATAATAACTGATAGAATATATCCACCACCCACAGAACAAAGCTGTGCTAGTAATGTCTTACGCTTGTTTTTAATATTATACTTTTTATACGGCAGAGTGTCATTACAGCTTTAGTTCATCAGGAAGTGACGGGAAGTGACGGTGGGCGTCCCGAGCAGGAGAGCTAGGCTCAGTGCTAGCTGTGAGTTTGGAGAGAGTTGGGAAGTGTGTTTATGTTGGCATGGATGTCAGGTCCTGCAGTGTTCTCCGCTGTTAATAAAGCCATTAAAGTGCATCGGCGACGTGAGTCTCTCCTTCCCCACAAACAAGAAATAAACGGTATCACTTGTTACAGGCATTGGCTGGACAGCTATGTAGTGGGGCTTGTTTAACCTTTTCCTTGTGGGCAAGCAGGAAGGAGAGACGATGCTGAGAGATGTGTGTGTGTTCTGAGCTGCTGTCTGGTGGCCGTGTTCAATAAATAAAGTTGGCAGAAGCAACAGGAGAAGTTTCCTTCTTGGCTTCGGAGCTGAATAACACTGACAAGTTAACAGACTAGTAGCGAACGGAAAAGAAGACGGCTTTGTTTGTGTCGAATACAGAAGATGAGGACTTCGATGGATTTGTGGATGAGGATTGATGAAAAACAACGTGAGTACATCTAAAATACTTCAATTAAGTACAACCGAACTCAGTTTTGCTCCCGCTGCCGCATGCATGCTAGCGTATGTTTTTTTTTTAATTATTGCAGCGACGCTGTGGGAGCACGTCCTGTTCCCAGCCTACTTTGCGGTAATGTTTTGGTGCAAATGCTCTTAAAGTTACATGTTTGACCAGGAAATAGCAAGCTCAAAAGAAGACGGCTTTTTTTATGTGGAACAACTGGCAGTTTGTGTGGATCTTGTGAATGATTGTGACTGAGCTAGGACTCAGTAATTAAAGTCTACACACGACAGCTTCATTGATTGAAAAACAAAACTTTTTCGTGCATGAAGCTTCTACTTGAGTTGGTAATTTGGCCGCTATATGCAGTCAGATATTGACCAAGGGAGACAAAATGGGTGGTCGCTGGCCGCGTGGACAGGTGACTGCTAGACACAGGGTCTATAACATGTAAGTTTGCTGGGGGGGATTTTTCAGTGGCTGCTATAGGCAGGTGGCCGCTCTATAAAGGTGGCCGCTAAGACAGGTTTGACTGTACATGGAATGGAATAACAATGGGCCTCATTCACGAAATGTTCTTACGCACAAATGTGTTCTTAAAGCCTTCTTACGAAGATTTTTGGCATTCACGAAACGTGTTCTTAACTCACAGTTCTTAGATCTAAGACCATATTCTACGAACGCTCAGGAGGACTCTTACGCACAAGCAAAGCTTGCACTTTCAATGCGCAATCGCCCTCATGATGGATTTTGCAACCTGATCACAAAAAATGTAGTGCAAATAAACTATCCCAACAATTATTTATCATCAAAACAACAAAAATATACTCCATGGATGAATATATATTCAAATCCCAATTCATAAAAAAAAAAGTAGCTGGCTGGACGTGCGCTGCACAGAGAGAATGTAAAGGGACCATTAGATTTATTTGCTGAAAGCCACCAATATTTGATGTCCCGCTTCAGGCTTCAGGCTTCCCTCTCTGTTCTTGCAGGTGTGCAGGATCATCAGAATAACATCGCAATGAAACGTGGTGTGCCTATTGCGCACGGAGCACCCCCAGATAACGACATGCGCCCCCAGCCACGTCTTGAGCCAGAGCACGGGGCTGCTGTATTAATTAGGCAGCGTCTAATCAAATGTAACCACAGAAAAAATACATTGTCACACACAAACTATGTATTTTGACTTTATTTTTCCATCATGATTGTGTAAATATTTTCTAGAGTTTCCGAAATGGTTTGGTTTCTGATTGATGGCCCACCTCCCGTTTCCTCCAGATCCCTCCGGTGCAGTCCAATCTTTTTTTTAGTCTATTTTAAGTCAAAACACTTCTTTTTAACCTCTGCGGTGGTGCGTTTCTCCGTGGAAACGGCATTTATGTTTCCTGCAATAGTGGTCCATGCCGACTCTTTTTGGATGGCCTGATGACCGGTGGATACACGTGAAAATAAGTTGGTCTTGTGTTCGCTCACTCCTTGTAAAAGCACCTCTATTTTAGTAGAATTGAAGTTTTTCTTTCGTTTGTTGTCCAGCTGCTCCTCAGTCTTGCCCTTGCGCTTTGGCATCTTGGCCTCCAGCTGCCTGTTGCGCACGGCACATTTTTTACCTTATATAGGAAATAATAGGCGGTGACCTATGCAAATTAGGCCTCACATGCACGTGCATCCCCGTTGGCATTCACCAACACCGATGCAAACGATTATCCCTACTTAAAAAAGTGTCATGAATGTGGCGCAGTTTCCAACCCGCGCCTTCTTAAGTACACTTCTTAAGAAGATATTCGTGAATGAGGCCAAATATGCCTTGTGTATAAAAGTTACGCTCTCTATGTTTGTGTGTGTGTGGTGACGTTTTTGAAAGTAAAGTGAAAAGTATTGACCCAATACTGATACTACCCCACAAACATAGCAGGTCTGCTTTCATGGATGACGAAGAATATGACAAAATATGACATAATATATTTGAAAAAAGATACATGAAGATATCACAGCCAGTATCTGCTACTCCTATCACTCCTGCATCAATGAAAAATATTGCTTAAAAATGGAGACAAAATCAATATTAATAACTAAATTATAATGTATATAGGATGCGTCTGCGTAGGCTCTCAGTCGTACAGGAGTTGTCCAACGAGGGAAAGGCCTCTTGAGACGACATCTGTACCTCTGTGAAGAAGGTATCGGACTCCTCATCCGAAGAGCTTCGTCAGCGAACTAATAATTGCTGGTGGCCTAGGCCTTAAATACAGTAAGAGTGGGCGGAATTGGTGTGCCAACACCCTCCTCCTATTGGTTCCTTACACTAAGACTGGGCAAAGTTGTGGTCTAATCCTCTCCTGCCATTAGCACCTCCGATCAAAGAGAAGTGTAGCTCCCTGTAGTTGGGTATGAACGACTCTGATACTGGCTCGTTAGCATCTATTGCTATTGCTAACGTTAGCTATGGGCTCACCAGTCTAACCCATAGTGGCGAATCTGTACATGGAAGAGATGGAGAAACAGGCTCGGAGGTGCTAATGGCAGGAGAGGATTAGATCATAACTCCGCCCAGGCTTAGTGTTAGGAACCAATAGGAGGAGGGTGTTGCCACACCAATTCCGCCCACTCTTACTGTATTTAAGGCCTAGACTACCAGCACTTGTTAGTTCGCTGACGAAGCTCTTCGGATGAGGAGCGAAACGTCCGACACCTTCTTCACAGAAGTACAGATGACGTCTCAAGAAGCCTTTCCCTCAGTTTTGAGGTGTTTTTTGCCACTTTATGTTTAAAATTTTTAATATGAGATTTCCAGTTCATCTTCTCGTCTAATATAAACCTGAGAAATGTGGGGGACAAGAGACAAGGACAACAGCAGCAACAACAACAATTGTGACAACAAAAACAGAAGAACAGAAACATACAGAACTACATCAGCAAATACTGTAAATGTCTGTGACAACTATAAAGACGAACAAGGACATAAGGACAAAGGACAAAACAATATCAACAACCACAATGACAACGCTGTCAATGACAATCACACATAATAGTAGTAATGAAATGATGAACTATGATAGTGATCACAATGACAATACTGCATTGAAACAGTCACACATAATTGTAGTAATGAAATGATTATCTATGATAGTGAACAGAATGATAATTACTGTAATGCACATCATTGTAAAGCTATAGTCATACTGCTGATATCACCGTCGCTGTAATAAAACAAACAACATAATAACACCCTGGTTAACTCAGTGAGTAATGTGGGGAAGTATGTATGTACTGCGAGTGTGCATATGTGCAAATGTTATGTGCATATCTCTGTATGTGGGGAAGACTTCATATATATAAAGGTGCAGGAATGTGTGGGCATGTAATTGTCACTGAGAATGCATGAAAGGAAAGGGGCCGCCTTCCACCTCCCAGAGAGCCCCGCCCCAAATAGCCAGGCCGAGCCCCCGCCGCCAGAAGGCCACCAGGCCCGCAGGGGCAGGCAGCACAAAGATCAGTGCCCCAAGAGCCAGCCCAGAGAGCCCTCCCCCCCGGGAAGACCAGCAAGGGGCCGAAGAGAGGTAATCCCAGCCAAGGACAGGGCGCCGGCGGGCCGGAGGACTGCCAACCCCTGAGACCAGCTAGAGATCACACCCAACAAAGGCAGACGAGTACCGGAGGCCACAAACCGGCAGGCCCTGAGACGCCCCCACAACCGGAAAGAAGCCCGCCCGCGCCGGAAGCGCCAATCCCCGCCCACCGCCACCCCCACCCCCACCCCCAGGGAGCGGAGCCCGGCCCGCCCCGGGCCAACCCCCACCCGACCCCCGACATAGGGCTGCCCCGCCCAGGGATGCAGGAGGCACACCTTCCACCCACCCGGCGGAGGCATGGGCGGCAGAGATGTATCACCCAGCACCCAACCCCACGGAGCAAACCCCTGTATGCCCCCCCCCCAAAAAATAAATAACTAAAATAAATAAATAAATAAATAAAAGTACACACATGCACGCACATACACACTCCTACGCACCCACAAGCACGCACATACACAATCCTACGCACCCAAGCGCGCACATACACAATCCTACGCACGCACACGCACGCACACGCACGCACGCACACACGCGCGCGCACACACGCACGCACGCACACACACAGTGGTCGACTGCCCGACACCCGGAAGCCTCACCCTATCCCCCGTTGGTAACGGGGGATAGGGAGGCCAAGCACCAGAGCCGAGAAGGCGAGACCAGCAGCAGACCAGCCGATGGACTCCACAAACCACCAGAAGCCAGACCAGCCACATGCCGACAGCGCACCACCCGCGCACCGGAGCCCCACCCCCGACAAGCCAGCAGACAGACCGGGGGAGGCGAAGACACAGACAGCGGCCCAGCATAGCACAAAGCGCAACGGCGACAAACGCCCAAGTGCCCGGCAGAGAACAACTCCCTCCAGCGGGCCCGGCCCCAGGGCAACCACCCCATCACCCAGGCCCACAGTACCCGCAAGCATGACCAAGCCCCAACCCACCAGCCGGCCCGGCGCCCCAGTAGCCGCCGCAGCGCACCAACCACAAGCCCACGCAGCGGCACACGGGCCACCCGCCCCAAGAGCGCAGAGGGGCCCGCAGCACGTGTCAGTCCAGGGGAAGCTCCACAAGCCGCCCCCCCCCCGGCGCAAGCCTTGGCATCAACAGGCCCCAGGGAAGGGCAGGTGAACCAGACAAAGGCATCCCACAGGCCAGGCCACCCCGGGCGAGCCACCGCGACGGCCAGGCCCCCGGCCACACCGCCGACCCTGGCGGGCAGGCACCGCGGTGCACAAGGCACCCCAATCCAGCCCGCCCTACCCGTGCATGTGATAAGGTGTGATTGTGTCTATAATGCAATTAAAAAAATAATAAATAAACAAAATAAAATAAAAGAGGACAGCTACGAAAAGCTGGTCTCTGTGTCCCTGAGGGGTGTATCTGTGTGCATGTATATGGGGTGTATGTGGATGATAGCTAATGATGCAATTAAAATCGGGGACAGCTACCGCTCGGAGGGCCCCTCACCTGAACAGCCCCCCCAAACTCTAAGTCTCTGCGATTCAAATTGGGGGGCAACAGGTCAGTGGCACAGCAGGAGCAAAGGAGCCCCGCAAGGCAGCTCCCCTCCCCAACCACGCCCGACCGTAGGCCAACCCCCAAAGTCCTATATGTATCTGAGGTGGTGCAGTGGCACAGGAAGGACGGGGGCCAAATACCCCAACGCCGCCCAAACCGAGCAGGGGGGGACCAAGGACACATGACCGACCGGCCACCCACCACAGCCCAGGCTCAGGCGAGCCACAGGCCGCAGGACACGCGCACCCACCCGCTTGTTTCTACATCAATTGTGGAGAGATCGCCCAGCAGGCATAGTAAAGGGGAGGTAGGAATGGAGAACCCAAGTGCCGAAGATAGGTACTCACACACTCCGTGCCAAACATTTTTAATGGGAGCACAGGTCCACATGGAGTGTAAGTAGTCATCTATTCTATGGTCTGAGCAGTGTGTACAGATGTTAGAGTCAGTTAAGCCCATTCTAAACATTCTATGTCCTGTGTAGTGTACTCTATGAAGGATTTTAAACTGAATCAGCTGTAGGTTGGGATTATTGATTAACCGGGAAGCATTAAGACATATTTGCTTCCAGAATTCAGGGTCACAGCTTGTAGATAAATCTGAGCTCCATTTGGAGATTGGTACTCCGATTGTGTTGTCATTTTTTGAAAGTAGAATATATAACTTAGATAATGTTTTAGGGGCAGATATTTTTTAAAATTGGTCAATGGTGGTATTGCTTTCCAATGATATAGTCCTGAAACTTGCTTTAATTTTAGATGTAATTTGTATGTATTCAAGAAATTTGTTATGATTTATTCTATACTGTGTAACAAGGTCGTTAAATGAGATAAAGTTGTTTCCTATAATTATATTTTTCATACAACTTATTCCTTTTTCGTGCCATGTTGGGAAATTTAATGGTTTCTTTTGAAGCAAGATGTCAGGATTATTCCAGACGGGAGTGTGTTGGCAAGGAGTGAGCGAGAATTTTGTTATTTTTAGAAATTCCCACCAAGCTGTCAGAGTGGTGCTTATATTTATACTTTTAAAACAATTATTTTTCCGGAGGATTTGGCTAATGAAGGGCAGGTTACAAATTGGGATTTCATGGCTAAGTGATTGTTCTATGTCTAGCCATAAATAATCCAATGGGTTAGGTTTGATCCATTTTAAGATATACTGTAACCTGTTTGCAAGGAAGTAGTTGGAGAAGTTTGGGTTTTCTAAGCCCCCATATTCTTTAGATTTTTGTAACGTTTTGAGACTTATTCGTGCTGGCTTATTTTTCCAAAGAAATTTATTTATATACGAATCTAATGACTTGAACCAAATTATAGATGGTTTGGTGGGGATCATGGAAAACAGATAATTAACCTTTGGTAAAATCATAATTTTCACGGTGGATACTCTGCCTGTAAGTGAGATGGGCAAGGTTCTCCAACGTGCAAGATCATCCCCTATTGACTTCAATAGTGGAGTATAATTCAAGCGGATCAGGTCTGACAGGTTGGAGGAAATTTTTTGTGTGCAAGCATTTCGGCATGACTTGGCCGCATTTAAATGGAGCAGAATCTCCTTATTCAACGATGCTGAGCTGGCCTTGAATTATTTTTACGATGAGTTCAGTCGCATCATAAATAGGCATGCTCCCATCCGAAAATTTAGGGTGAAGGGACGAAAAAATCCCTGGTTTTCATCTGATTTAGGAAACCTCCTTAAGGACAGGGATACTGCCTGGGCAAGGGCTCGAAAAACTAAATCAGAGGCAGATTGGCTCAGTTTTCGGCAACTTTGAAACAAATGTACTTTTTTAATCAAAAAAGCTAAATCTGACTTTTATTTGACTGAATCAACAAAATATCTAAAAGATCCCAAAAAATTTTGGCAGGTCATAAAATCAACTAATCATGAAAGGACTAGTGACCTGCCAACTTCTCTGATTTCTGATTCAGGACCCGTGTCTGATAAGAAAGCCATCTTAAATTGTTTTAATGATCATTTTATTTCTGCTGGCTCCTTGTTTAAGTCCTTACATCCCGAGCTGTCGAAAGCTGATCCAGCCTATGTGAACTCACCCCTGGTCCCAACATCAGTTAGTGGTGGTATGACCTGTCTTTTTGAGTTCACTGCTGTGAATGCCTCTGAGGTTCGGAGTGCTCTGAGGAGACTGGACACAAAAAAAGCTGCTGGACCTGATAATGTTGATCCTTTTTTCTTAAATTTGGCTTCTGATTTTATTGCCGAGCCTCTAGCGCACATTTTTAATCTGAGTTTTATCAGCAATAAAATGCCCAAAGTTTGGAAGTCTGCATTCGTTCTTCCCCTGTTAAAAGGAGGTGATCCTTCTAATATAAATAATTATAGACCAATTTCTAAATTATGTGTATTAGCGAAAGTATTTGAAAGGATCGTCAGTGATCAATTAACAGACTTCTTAGTGTCAAATAATATTTTATCATTGTTTCAATCTGGTTTTAGAAAACAGCACAGCACTGTTACCGCTGGTCTTAAAGTTTTAAATGATTTTATTGAGGCTCTGGACAGTAAGAAACATTGTGTAGCTCTTTTTATAGATTTATCCAAAGCCTTTGACACAGTAGACCACGGACTCTTGGTTGAAATCTTACGCAGCAGTGGTATATCAAAATCACCACCGATTGGTTTTCTGATTATTTAACCAACAGAACTCAGTGTGTGCAGGCGGCAGGATCCACCTCCACGACTCTGGATTTGTTGAAAGGGGTGCCCCAAGGATCAGTTCTGGGTCCCATTTTATTTTCATTATATATCAACAGTCTGTGTACTGATGTGTCAAACGCATTTTATCATTTTTATGCCGATGATGCCATTATTTATTGCTGTTCACCCTCACTAACTCAGGCTTTTGACTTTTTACAAGCTGCTTTTAATGTTGTTCAGTCTCGTCTGAGGACCCTGAAATTGGTTTTAAATACAGAAAAAACCAAGCTCATGGTCTTTTCAAATTCCAGTGTGTTACCAATAAACATGCCAACCGTTGTAACGCTTCAGGGTGACACCATTGAGCTGGTTTCTAATTATAAGTATTTGGGGTTCCTTCTTGACCATGAGCTTTCCTTTAAGGCACATATTATAAAATTAGTTTCTAAACTCAGGGTGAAACTCGGATTCTTTTATAGAAATAGAACTTGTTTTTCACTTGGAGCCAGGAAACTGCTTGTTTCAGCTACATTTCTCCCTCTGATTGACTACGGAGATGTGCTGTATATGGGGGCTCCTCTCAAGTGTCTCCAATCTTTAAACAGTGTCTATCACAGTGCCTTGAGGTTTGTCACTGGTGATGGTCGCCTTACACATCATTGTGACTTATATGTAAAATCAGGACTGCCCTCTTTAAGTGCGCATAGGTATACACACTGGCTGATCCTGATTTATAAGGCTCTGCTTGGCTTAGTCCCAACATACTTAAGTACTTTACTCCAGAAATCTGAAAGTCAGTATGCCTTGCGATCGTGTGATATCCTCCATCTCTCTGTTCCCCGGGTGAGAACTGAACTGGGGAAGAAAGCGTTCTGTTTTGCAGCCCCCACAGCGTGGAATCTTTTACAGGCTGAACTAAAGCTCTCGGAACTCATCCCTTTTGGAGCCTTTTGGTCCTTGCTGTTGGACAAAGAGCGTGAGACCACAGAACAGTGCCTTTGTTTTAAATAGCTTTTTATGGATTTTATTACTAATCACTTGCACTTTACAAAGTATGTGTGTTAATATACATTGTATGTAATCTTTTAGATTTTTATATTTATCACTTGTGACATGTGCTGCTGACCTCTTGGCCAGGTCACCCTTGTGAAAGAGATCCTGATCTAAATGGGTTTTTATCTGGTTAAATAAAGGAAAAAATGTAAATACCCAAATACTTAATGTTCCCTGAACACAGTGGTATAGAGGGGGTGCTCTGGAAACCAAAGTTAATGGGCAGTACTGTGGATTTAGACCAGTTAATGGAGTAATCTGAGAAGGTGCTATAATTGTTAATGAGTGAGATAGATTGGTGAAGTGAAGAATGTGAATTATCTAGGAAGAGTAATACATCATCAGCATAAAGGCTTATCTTATGATGAACATTTGTGGTGTGGATCCCTTTAATATTTATATGTTGTCGAATTGCAGCTGCAAGAGGTTCGATAAAGATAGCAAATAGTGAGGGAGAGAGTGGACACCCTTGCCTAGTACCTCTTTGTAAAGTAAATTCTGGAGAGATGTGATTGTTGGTCCGAACAGAGGCCTTCGGGGTGTTGTATAGTATTTTAATCCATGTTCTAAATGAATCTCCAAAGCCAAATTTTTGTAGTGTTGCAAAGAGAAATTTCCAGTTTACTCTGTCAAATGCTTTTTCAGCATCCAATGAGACAATTGTGGTTTCTAAATTATGGATGATAGAGTAATCAAACAGATTGATTAGACGGTGTACGTTGCTCGTTGAGTTTCTCCCCTTGATAAATCCTGATTGATCAGGGTGTATTATATGAGGGGTAACTTTGTCCAGCCTTATAGCCAACGCTTTGCATATTATTTTAAGATCTGCTTTAATGAGTGAAATTGGACGATAACTGGAAGGTGGTGTTGGGTCCTTATCCGGTTTCAGCAGGAGACTGATTGTAGCTGAGTTCATGTTTGGAGGCAAGCATGAACTGTCTTTAATTTCCAAAACCATTCTAAGAAATATTGGGGATAGTAATGACCAGAATGTTTTATAAAACTCGGCAGGGAAACCGTCAGGTCCTGGTGCTTTCTTATTCGGTAACCGGTGTAGAGCGTTATGGAGTTCTATGAATGAAATGGGTACATCTGTCACCTGTTCGTCATTTAATTTTGGTAATTCTATGGTGTTGAGAAATGTTTCCATATCTGGGAGAGATGGTTTAATCTGAGGTGTATATGGATTTTTATAAAAGCTCCTAAAGACGGAATTAATTTCCTCCGGGAGGTGAGTGATGTGACCTCCTGAGTTTCTAATGGAGGAGATAGAGCTTTTTTCTTTATTGACTTTTAGTTGGTTAGCTAAGTATTTTCCGTGTTTATTGCCATGCTCAAACTTTTCCAAACAGAGTCTCTGCAGTTGGAACTGAAAAAAACAACACCCAATCCAGCTGCTCCTACTGCTCCAGCTGCTTCTGGAGTAAGCAGACAAGGTAAGCCTATGGCAACTGTCGTGTATTTATATAGTATAGTCAAAAGATAACACAAAGCTTAAAATATAAAACATACATGACATTATATTATATTATAAGTTATATGTAAGTAACTATTCACATTGGTCACATTGTTTCAAGGACGACAGGCTGAGCTGGATGAGGCCTTGGTGGACATGATTGTGCAGGACTGCCAGACATTTTCTGTGGTTGAGGATAAAGGGTTTAGAGCATTTGTTCACAAATTGGACCCAACATATGCTCTCCCCACAAGACAGGCACTGCGAGGCATGGTGGACCAAAAATATAAAGAGGCCCAAGACAAAGCCAGAGCAGAGCTGGAGAAAACTGTCGCAGTCATTTTGACTGCAGACATGTGGACATCTGTCAACATGCCTAATTTTCTTAGGAGAATGAACAGAATAAGATTTTCATTGCACAGTATAACTGCTGTTTTACCATGCACATGACAATAAAACTCTCTTGAATCTTGAATCTTGAATCTAATTGATGAATGGGGCCTAACTAACAAAATCCACTGTCTTGTCACTGACAACACTGCAAATATGGTGGCTTGTGCGAAATTACTTATTTGTTTAAATTTAGTGGCAAAGAAGGCACTTGAGGCAACACCAGAAGTCTCAGAGATCCGTTTGAGAGCCAGAAAGGTTGTGGCATTCTTCAAAACAAGCACAAGGGCCAAAGAGAAACTGCCTGAAGTACAGTTACAACTTGACAAACCACAACATAAACTAATTCAAGAAGTTGACACAAGGTGGAATTCTACTTTTCAAATGTTGCAACGCTTACTTGAGCAGCGTGAGCCAGTCGGAGCAGCCTTGGCGTCATTAACCACACATGTGCTACCACTGAACTGTGCTGAGTACGAGGCAGTGGCAGAATGTCTACAAGTTCTGGGATCCTATCTCTGGCTACTACAGAGCTTTCAGTGGAGAAGAAGGTGTCTGCATCTAAAGTCATTTCATTAGTCAGAATGCTTCAGCATAAAATGACTGAGAAATCTACATGGTTACTCCACCCATGTGCAAAACAGCTGAGCCAGAGCCTGCTGCAGTTTTTAGTGGCAAGGTGCAATGTGGAAAACATCCGGGTCCTGGCAGTGGCCACTATTTTGGACCCGAGGTTTAAAACACTAGCATTTGGTAACCAGACAAAAGCACAAGAGGCCGTGTCTCGCCTCATAGCTGAATGTGCAGGACTGATGGCAAGGCGCTCAGTACCCACACCCACAACATCACAGGTAATTTAACTTCATTTTCTCTGCTTGTATATTGCTTTATAAAAGTCATGTATCACTTTCCATTTTTTACAGTCCACAATGGAGGAAGCCCCTGGACCCTCAACCCAACAGGCTGACCCTGATAGTCTGTGGGCCCTTCTGGACTGCAGAGTTGGTTGGTTGCATTAGTCTGGAGTTACCTTTAACTCCGAAACATGAACCATTGATTTAATCCCTTTCTGTCCTGATGTCTTGCAGGTGCAACACAGAGTGTCCATCATGTGACAGCTGACGCAACTGTGGCAGTACAGCGTTACATGTCAGAGCCCTATCTCTCCAGAGGAGAGGACCCTTTGAAATTCTGGAACTCTAGGGAGCCATTTATCCCCATTTTGCAGAGTTGTCAAAGATTTATTTGCATATGCCTGCCACCGCTGTGCCATGTGAGAGAATATTCTCAAAAGCTGGAGAGGTCATTAGCAAGAAGAGTAACCGGCTGAAACCAAATGCTGCTGAGATGATTTTGTTTTTAAATAAAAATGTGTGAAACACCCAAATCCCCATCCCAGTGTCACTAGCATTCTATACACCTACCATCAAGAGTTCCCTATTGCACAAGCATTTCCCTCTTTCATTTAAAAGGAACACAACAGCTTTTTTTTGTTATCGTTTTTATTTTTTATTATTTTTATTTTTTTAATTCATCTGGGGGAAGGATAAAAAATAAATTTCAGGCCAGGAGTCAAACCCGCTACTGCTTGCACATTAGGCAAGCTATGTAACCACCATACCACCCACAGGTTTAGTTCATCAGATGACACTTTGTCCTTTGCTTATATGAAAGTTCAATATATTTTTGTCCAGCAGATGTCGCCACACTGAATTGTGTCAAATGTCTCGAAGCACTGAACCATTTCAACACATTTGCTTCAGTGGTACAGAAAGCAGTGGTGAAGCAGTGTCGTGACTCACCACACTGATTCGTGGCAAATACTTCATAACACTGAACCATTTCGACACATTGCTTCATATTGATTCACTGCTTCAGAAAGCTTCGGTTTCTCCTTCACTAAATATTAGGATTGGAAGGCTTGCCGTGGACTATTTCCATTCTGTTGACATTGCTGCTTTGGAATGATTACAAAGAATGTTGTTGATCAACATCACTAATAGGATTAAAGCTGATGATGCTAACGATCAGAGCTCTTATGACTTTATGATGCAGGACAGTGATGCTAGTGACACGTAGCTCTCATACGTTATGTTATGACACCTGTATGACATGCTTGCTATGAATAAGCTGTTGGTGTAGCTTATAGGAGAAGTGGACACGGTGATCCAACTCATCAACACAAACCAACAACCACACAAACCCTGAGAGCTAACTGGTAAGTCCTAACTATGATTGCTTGGAAGCTATATTGTTGGCTGGAGGTGGCTCAGTGACAAACAAGCTTGTAAAAAGGTGCTTTTTTCCCCAGATGGATGGAATGCTGTGTACTTGATGTGTCGTTCCGCTTCGTGTCGTGTCACATATTAGCTTGATGTTTTGCTGGAGGTTTTAAATTGGTGCTTATTTACAGTACAGTAGACGCCCCACTACAACGTAAACAATCCGTTCCGAGAACTTTTATGTTATAGGGTTTTTATATTACACGAAGCGTAAAATACATGTAAATAGCCTAATCCGTTCCAAGATCTTCCCATACTCACCCCTTTGGCCCTTCAAAATATTCAAAGTCCACCAAATATGGTGGGAAAATATAAGAAAATGTTAGCATAAACATAGAGTAACATTCCAATATAAAATAAGGTCATAAATAAGATTACTGTCAATGAATAAAACTGAAAAACAAAAACAATTCTACCGTTTACGAGATGTCTTGATCAGGAGCGCAAGTGGAGGCAGGAAGGAGGAGGAGGACGAGCCTTAAAGAGTAAGAGTCAGCTGGTCTCAGACAAACGCACACGCGCTACACGATAATGCTGTGTGCAAAATTTTAATTTGTAACTTAACTTAATTGTTTAAGTTAGTTTCAGGGCGACTACGAAGAGGAAGGAGGTGTACTCAGGACTCAGGTGTGCCGCATTAGCACTGCAAGTCATGTTGCCAGCTACAGTTGTGATGTTCAATGTTTAAAAAAGGGAATTTGGAAATGGTGGGCTGGATTAAGACGCTTGGACAAAAAGGTTGGAACCCGTTATGCAGACTGACACAGTGCTAGTAAGAAATACAATTTATTACACAAAGTAATAATGACAAAAATACAAAAATAACTACAAAAAGATAACTAAGGAACACAGGGCTAGAGCCAAAAACTACAAAGAACAAAAAACACTGCAAGGCAGGAAAAAGGTACTCACTGAACAAAAGGAGCTGCAGGAAAAAAGGTGCAGAACAGGTAGAGGCAGTAACAAATCACAGTGGCAGAAAGTACACAAGCGAAGGGGACCAGTTGGGAGCCAAGGGATGAGGATGAGGAACAGGAACAGGAACAGGAACAGGAACAGGAACAGGAACAGGAACAGGAACAGGAACAGGAACAGGAAGCAGGGTTGGCAAGGGAATAACTGGCAACTAGGTAGAGGCCAGGCAGAGGTATATATGGGGAGCAGCAGATTGATCACAGGTGTCCCTGATTACTCATCAGTGCAGCCATGACACTGCAAGGACAAAACAGAGGCAGCAGCAGAGTGGAAAACAAACACAGAACATGACACTTGGGACGCAGTTTGCCCACCCCGACTAATAGTATTAAAGCTCATGGTGCCACCTGACACATATCTTATGGCTTTGATGAGTCAGGACAGTGTTGCTAGTGACACCTGTCCTACCTGTTCTACCTTGAAATGACTTCTGACACCTTTAACTCTTTCAATACCAAAGATGTATTTATACGTTTTTAGAACCCCAACACCTGATCCCAACAACAGAGTCATACGTCTTTTAGGTTTTTTTGTACAAGAGACAAAAAGAGGTGATGATGCAACTCTCCAATAATGCATTTCACTTCAGAGCAATTTTAAGCCGTAAAAACGTCCACAAGGTGGCAGAAGTGCATTCGATAAGAGCTCGGCAGGCATCACGGGAACCCAGAGTGTGGCGGAGCGTAGCGTGCAGAAGGTTGCACACACACACGTTCACACACACACACACACATGCACACATGCACATAGTTCATTTCCAAATATGATGAAAATTGTAAATTGTTAGTTATATTTGTAAATAATGTGTTTTATTTTTTGTGTTTAGATATTTGAGCAAAAATGAAAGTTATGCTTGAAATGTATCTTTTCACAAAAGGTGGTTTTTCTCACTTTTTTAGTTAGCAACTGATATTTTCCTAAACTTACGTATGTTCTACTGCTGACTAGTAAAGAACAGAAAACGGTAGAAACAAGCTTTTTTTTGTGATGAAAGACGGGAGTGTCATGTGTCTTTTGGTAGGTTCCATGTTTATATCGCCATACAACACAATATTCTGTGTGCCCTGAAAGATCGGTCCAAATCATGTAAAAGGGCCGCTACTGAAGGGGTTGTCTTTTGAAAAATGTCTGGGATTGAATGAGTTCATTGCTGTATGACATGTCTGCTATCAAGAATAAGACATGTGATGTGATGTGCAGGTTATCGGAGACGTGGACGCAGCACAAGTGATTGGAAGCTGTCAAGAAAACCTGAGAGCCAAGTGGTAAGTCAGAACTATTTCTACATGGCTCAGTGACAAATAAGCTTGTAAAAAGGTGTTTTTCTTCAAATGGATGGAATGCAAATTGTTATTGAGTCATGAAGCCGCTCCTCCATGTCTTGTGTCGTATGTCGTATTGGAACTTGCGATTGAGTGACTTTGCCATCACTATAGCGCAGCGTCTTCGTCTTCTCCCCCCAAACTTGATTATTTTGTTACACGTGTAACACAAGTGCTGCTCAGACACCAGGGGGGCACTCCTTCAGCCCAATTTGAGTTTTTTTGACAAAATACTACCACGTTTAAACTGGCCTAGCAAAGCAAACATACATGTTTAGCTTATCATACATAAAGTGTGTGTGTGTGTACTGTATATAGAATCCAATGAGGTAGATTTGCTCTAGCATTCAGACATTTTAAGTTCTTTTTTACAGAGCAGAGTGAGCTAGCAATTTCCACTGCTCACTTGCGGTTGTCATCACGCAATCCGTACCAGAAATGCAATCGCTTCTGCGCATGCACGAGAGCGTCACTTCCGTCTTTGGCACATTTTTACAACAGTGCTTCTGCAACGCCACGTGCTGTGATAGCTTTGAATATTTTTTAAACGTAGGAACATAAATGGTCAATAACCATGCTTGATATATGTAATATCTTGGTGGGTTATCTTATTAGTGACTCTTCTTAAAAGACTTCATGAGCATACGGATGTTTCTATCGTCTTCATTCACCAAGACTGAGCTACAGAAAAACTTAGGCAATGCATGTCATGCATGCAAAGATGTGCCACAGTCGTAAAGGTCATGTGCCGCAGTCGTAAAGGTCATGTGCCACAGTCGTAAAGATCATACTGTATCAAAATATGTATAATATCCATGAATAAATACAGGAAAACAACTCATCAGATACAGTAACATTTGAATGGAAACAACCATTAGCAGAGTGATGCAATAATGGGTTCATCTAGAGCAGGGGTCTCAAACTCAATTTACCTGGGGGCCGCTAGAGGCAGAGTCTGGGTGAGGCTGGGCCATGAGTTTGAGACCCCTGATCTAGAGGATTTTGTCACGACTGGTGCGTGGATGTACAGGTGTGAATCCCAGTATGCAGACAAGACACTTCCAGGTAAGAATAGCAGCTGAACTTGACACGTTTGTAGTCAAAAGAAAATACAGCAACTAAAAACAACGGTGCTACAAGAGTGTCCAAAAGTTAACTAGTACAAAGGAGAAACTAAAACTACCTGAGAGACAGGCGGGCCACTGGACCAGCAGGTAGGAAGGCAAGTACCAGATAAGAATGAGACAAGGACAGAGAGGCGAATGACTAGGAAGGCAGCAGACATTAAGCATGAGAGTAGCGTCCAACACAGCAGAATACTCCTATGTCTTCCTGCAGCAGCTGAGGAGCATAAATGCAAGTGTTGATGGGAAGCAGCTGTGCTCATCCACCTCAGGAAAACCAGCCTCTGGAAGACAGAAGAAAACTAAGCAGTAACGAGCGCATAAGAAGACCAAAAGGGTCTCTAGTGGTCCGGCGATAACGAAGAGGCTGACATGTCACAACCGAGCGTGACAGATTTATCTATTTTTATTCCATCCATCCATCCAGCCGTCATCTTTCGCTTATCCAAGGTGGGGTTGCGGGGGCAGCAGACTAAGCAGGGAAACCCAGACTTCTCTCTCCACAGCTACTTCGTCCAGCTCCTCCCGGCAGATCCCGAGGCATTCCCAGGCCAGCTGAGAGACACAGTCTCTCCAACTTTGGCCCTTCTACCGGTCGCACGTGCCCTGAGCACGGGAGTCCGGGAGGCACCCTGACCAGATGCCCCAGCCACCTCATCTGGTTCCTCTCAATGCGAAGGAGCAGCACTACTCAAAGTTTCTCCCGGATGACAGGATGAGTGCTTCTGACCTTATCTCTAAGGGAGAGCCCAGCCACCAGTGAGAGTTGACGATCACGGCTCAATGAACCAGAACCGGAACCCCTCAACGCCCTGGCTGCACCTAGAAATTCTGTCCATAAAAGTAATGAACAGAATCTGTGTCAAAGGGCAGCCCTGGCGCATTCCAACCCTTGGGAAACGGGTCCGACTTAATGCAAACCAAGCTGTGACACCGGTCATACAGGGAACCAACAGCCTGAATTGGGTGGTCCGATACGCCGTACCCCCGGAGTAATCCCCACAGAATTCATCAAGGAACACCGTTGAATGCCTTCAACAAGTCCGGGGCGCCACAACCGCCTCTCAACCAAGGGTATGATATAAGATGTTGTAATATCTCCAATCTTAATAACGTTTTTCGGTAGTGGGGGTGACGTATATTGCACATGACTAGTATAAATCTTGGTGCCTGACGTTTACAATCTGTACCTGCTGTAAAAAAGATTGATGGATGATGTAGATTTCACATGCGTAGTAGTACAAATCGGCTTGCCTGACACAACCCATTGCGTTGTGCACATGCGTAGAACTCATTGTGTTTCTGCTACGGATCACGTAATGACAGCAGTCGTCTACAGAGTGGTCACATGATGTCTGTCAACTGATTTATACAGGTGTTGGCTGTCTTCCTGCCAGTGAAAGTAGGGCCACAGCGCCATCTGCTGTCCGACTCCTTTAGGACCACATCCCAGGTGTGAGAGAGGAAAAGACCCCTGGTCCCGGTTTATGGTCCTGTGGGCACGTCTCCGTATTTTATTTGGTCCAGCAGTGGTGTTTTCTGTGCGTTCTAAAGATATAAAAACAGATAAAATGAGACATGTCATTACAGCACACACCTGGGACACACCTATTCTGCCATGAGAGGCCGCTATGAAAACACCTCCAAGAAGCTCCAACAAGGTTTAGTGGTTTTCCATCCATGCTGTGAGCGTGTAGTAACAGCTGCATGCATGATTTCCCTCCGAGGGGAAGTTTTGAACAAAGTTAGTCATGCTCATTTCAAGTTGACAACTTGTTGATGTCCTGTACTTTATTTGTTGTGCATCCTTTCCTTCAATAGAGCAAGGTGTTCTCCTTTTACAATTTTCTCTGCATTTTGGTTAGGATACTTTAGGTCCAGGCTTGGTGGAATAATTCCCTCATCCTGGCAACGTAAATTAAATCTGAGATTTAAATCTGGTTTTGGGAACATGTCCTTTTCCATTCCCACTGTTCCAAGTGACACATTGTTTTCTATGAATCCAAATCCAATGAGGTTTGGCCATTTCTGAGCATTGCAAAAGACGAAAGCATATTATGGAGTGGAATGGAGCAAACGTGATTGGGACAGAGGACAACAAACACCACCGCTGGACCAAATGAAATACGGAGACGTGCCTACAGGACCATAAACCAGACCAGGAGGTCTTTTTTCCTTCTCACACCTGGGATGTCGGACAGCAGATGGTGATGTTGCCCTACCAGCCCAACATCTGTATAAATCAGCTGACAAGACAGTCACAGGAATATCACGTGACCACTCTGAAGAAGACAGCAAGTGAGCAAAACTGTCATGGAAAACTAGCAGACTCTGGTACACTATACATGTACATACATTAGGGCTGTCAATCATTGTCCATAGTTAACTCAGAATTAATTGCAATTAGTTGCAGATAAAAAATTTGATCCAAAAAGTAGGGATGTATATCTTTCTGGTAAACAATTCAACAACAACAACAATAACTACCGTAAAGCACCGTGTATAAACCGCACCCGTGTGTTAACCGCATCCCCATTTTCAGGCTCACGGGGGAAAAAAAATGCTTAGTTGATAAATGCTTGCCAACTCTTTCATCTCAAATCAACATGTGTAAAGGTACTAAGAAATTTCAAAAAGAAGATAGGAGAAATCTGAACTTCGGCATCTAGATCTTTAATATTATGGCTAAGCACAGATTAATAATAATAACAATAATAATAATAATAATAATAAATCAAAATAAAGACTTGCAATTTTCAGAGATGTTTTGATATCTTATCTTTCACTGCTTCTTTTTCTCTATTATTATTTTATTGCATTGCTTCAGTGTGAATTTGAATAAACTTGTATTTGTTAGCTTCAGTGTATATAGAGATGGTTTCACTGTGGAAATACAGACAGCCGTCAGATAAGTTAGTTGCAGACACAAGCATTTTCAGCAACTGTACAGCAGAGGGCGCTAAAGTCAAAGCAACTGTCTGACCCACAGACGCCTATTCTAAAATGGACTCGTAGTCAATTTCTGCGTCTGGTCACAGACCTGTCATCGTGTATAAACCGCACCCCGATTTTTTGCTTCTTACCAGTGGGAAAAAAAGTGCGGTTTATACACGGTGCTTGACGGTACATCAAATTTTATGTAAAGGGTTGCCAGTTCTGGAAATATGGGCCATTATTTCATTCAAAAAATAATACACACTTAAATCCCACAGTTTTTGAATATTTAATGTGAGCGGAGATTTGTCTCACTTTGTTGAACGGTCCTTGAATGCACCGTGCAACTTTGTCCCATGCTGCACAGATAGACTACTATGCTATATTTATATATTTGCCTTTTTCTTTCACCTCATACTTGCTCCCAAATGCTGATACTATGTGGGAATGCATAAAGGTAAGATTTGTTTAGCTTATTGAGTGCTAACGTGTATATTTGCTCTCTGAAAAACAGCCCAGGCTGGTACTGGTGGATGGTGGCTCTATTCATGTCGTGCTTTTAATTTGATGTTGTTCCTGTCATAGATGGACACAAAGCATCATAAATAGGATCCATTAGATGGCTATCATGTATGTATGTTTTACTCATGTGTTAAAAATCTTTCCAGGTGACTAGCTAGTGGCGCTGCTAATGTGATTTACGTCCATTCTCGTCTTCAGCCATCGTCATAATGACACAAGCCCCCAAATAGCTGTCCTTGGCTCTTGCCGGATGGTAAATAGCAGCAACTCCTAACCCAAATTTAAGCTCGCAGGAAAAAATCAGCCGAGCGACGGCTCACATGTAAAAAACACTCATCAGTTGGGACACTCGTATGCCAAGATACCACTGTATAAATGACAATAAAATAAATATGGGCAGTGCTCCAGTAACTTCTCGCTTCTCTCTGGCAGGCGGGCGATGTACTCCGGGACGACTCAAATCACAGTGACAGTAGATAGAATTAACCTTGGTCTCGTTGTGAGAGCCATCTGCCAGGGCTTTGAAGCTAAACATACCAATCAAAATAACCTTTTCTTTCTCCACTTCTCATCAATCTTAACAGCTGTCAATAGCTGTTTTAATCGCGATTAATTGTATTTTGTCCATAGTTAATTTATAATTAAGCACAGATTGGAAGAGGTTTTGATCTACAAAAAGTAGGGCTGTCCGAATAATGGCATCAAAATGTAATATGGGTCAATATCGGTATCGGGTATTTTCCCTACAATGAAAACTGATTTTAAAGAATGCTGTATACATGCCTATTGGCTCCCGTATTATCCGGTGTGCAAATGATGACCTCATCAAACCGTGTCTGAAGCGTTTTTCTAGCAACAAGCTTGCTAGCTCCTGACTAACATTATAGCTGTGGAGTCTTCTTCGGATATTAAACTTGGATTTGCGACGACTGCAAAGCGTCTTGGTTCCACCTCGCGGAACCAAGACGCTTCTTTCAATTCTTCCAATTCCCAGGGCGAAAGCCATCAATGGGAAAATGTGTAATACACTGGATAACCAGCACTTTTCTACCGTGCAAGATGCCGGATGCACCAAACAGGACTTCCATGCTTTGCCATGCCCGATCACAAGTGTTGTATGTTTCAGATGTTTGCTTTCTTGAGCTGTACAGTGTTGTTTACAGCCACGTGGAGAAGCTAATTGCTGATGCTCTATCCATTAGCTTCACAACAGAGATGTGTTCATTCCACCACAGGAGATACAGTATGTGATGGTACACATATCGGTATTGGTATCGGCTTATATCGGAATCGAAAAATAAGAGTTGGACAATATCGGCATATCATATTGGCAAAAAAGCCAATATCAGGGGGCAGGAAGTCCCGAAACTAGAAAGTGGCTAGTCTGATATGCTATCATTGAGTCCTGCCCAAGCAGGGGCGTTACTCCTTCCTAATTGTATCAGTATGTGATTATGTGTTAGTATTTGCCTGGTTTCAGCTTGTGTCAATCAAGTGTGTGGGTGTGTGAGTGTTGCAAGCATGGCAGCTGGCTGGATAAGGTTGCCAGGCAACCTGCAACATTCAAGTAAAATACAGTGCAAAGTCTACAGTACTGCTGTTGTGTAATTCTAGTCAACTCTAGCAAACTCCCATGCACCCTCAAGGACCCTACTGAGAGTGTAGAGCTGGTCCACAGTTCCACGACCAGGACGAAAAACAAACTGATCCTACTGAATCCAAGATTTAACTATCCGGCGGATCCTCCTCTCCAGAACCCCTGAACAGACTTCACCAGGAAGGCTGAGGAGTGTGGTCCCATGATAGTGGGAACACACCATCTACCCTTCCTTAAAAAGGGGGACCACCACCCCGGTCTCCAATCTAAAGGCACCGCCCCCGATGTCCACGGTATGCTGCAGTCATGTTAACCACAACACCCCACAACATCCAAGGCTTTAAGGAGTTTTTTTTAACCACCTCGGCACCTCAACCCCAGAGCTAGGAGAGGCCATCATGGAGTCCCCAGGCACTGCTTCCTCATTGGAAGACGTGTCGGTGGGATTGTCGGCTGGACTCCATATACCAATAGTCCTGGCCGGAAGGCGAAGCCCTCCGTCATTCCTCCTCTCATCCATCATCATTCACATGAGCTGGCCGGCAGAGACGTATGGAACGCTATGTCCCAAGCTCTCCACCCAAGTGGTGGTCACGTAAGGAGCACACCACAGACACCAAGCCCTATTGAATGGCTTCAGCCAGCCTACTTCAGACAGTGGGTTTTGTTAGCACCACCCGTCCACGCCACTCTAAGCACAGTTTATTTTCACACGGCACAGTAAATGCTCACAAGAATATTGGATTTTGGTCCCCGACACGGATAGGTGGCAGGGGAATCTCTTTGGTGTTCGATAAAGCCTGTTTTCAACCATCATGCTAACACAAAGGTGGGTCTCTTTCGGCGGCTTGATCACCTTTGCCTCAACACACACAAATATCAGGTCCGCCAAGAGTCGGCCCCTAGCATAAACCCTCGGTGCACCAATGTATCCCCACCCAGTAGTTGGTCTAGCATTATTCAACTTCTGACACGTTCCAGACATTTATTATCTTAACATAACATCCACAACAGTTAGTCCATTCAGCTGAGCAAATGATGGCAGAAATTCAACCAAACAGGTTTTCTGCCTGTACCTTCAGAAATTTGGAGGAGTGGCTGCTGGCTGAAAGAGAAACTGGAGGTGTAGGACCTCTAGGGATCCTAGACAAACCCCCAATTGAAACGTCCCAGTTCTTATTTTCCAAGAAGAGATCAGGCGGGCACACTTTTCTGTCTTTCGATCTTTTAGTGATAAAATTGTCACAAAAAGATGAAGATGTCACAAAGTGCAGCATGCAGGATCCCCTCAGGAAGTCCCAAAACTAGGGAGTGGCTACTCTGATATGCTTTCCTTGAGTCCCGCCCTCCTTCCTCATTGGATCAGTGTGTGATTATGTGCTAACTGATTCCAGCTTGTGTCAATCAAGGGTGTGTGTGCGTGTGCCAGTGTGTACATTAAGCGTGGCGGCTGTCTTGGTAAGGTTGCCAGGCAACCTGTCTGTGTGTACAGTATTTTCAAAAGTGTAAAAGAGCACATCATATCCCCAAGCATGCTGTAAGGCAGGGGTCCCCAAACAAATTTCAGGTGCAATGGCTTAAAAAAAACACACACAAGTTAAAGATCTGTTTGGATGGATGCTATTAGTCCACTTACAAAAAAACCCTAGCTGAATCGTCTAGATCAGGGGCGCCCATTACGTCGATCGCGAGCTACCGGTAGATGGCCAAGGTAGATGGCGTAAGCGGCACTTTGTAGATGTCATATGACATCAGTCAGCTGACATTAAGCTCCTCTCCTGATTCGCTCTTGCTCCCGCGTGGGGTTTCAAGCCACACATGGAGATGCAACTTCCACCATTGCTGAAAGCTTTAGAACATTTTTTCCATGGCTGTATGTATTTTCTATATTCCTAGGAGGAGGTAGATCTTTGGAACTTGGTGATTTTAAAGGTAGCTTGCAGGCTGAAAAAGTGTGCACCCCTGCTATAGATGAAGCCATCATTGCACTCTGCTTATGGTTGCTTACATTCAAATACCTTGCTTTGTCTTTTATGTTTTATTCTATTTACTTGTATTGTATTTTACACGTTTCTCTTTATCTGCACATGCACCTATGCTCATGCATTATCAACACGCTAGCTAGTCGCCAGGAAAGATTTTAGCTCACATTTTCATGGTGGTGTTGATGTCATGAAGGAGAACATTTTTAAACTATAAGACTTCATTCACTTTGAGCCATTGCGTCCACCTCGAAGCTTGCATTCATCTAAAATGTTCTATCAGTAGGAAAAACGTAGACACACGCTCACAAAGAATGGAAACGTGTGCCTTGATATCCCACCACTTTTTTGAAAGTTCTGCTCATCTTCCTCTTGTTCATAATGCCACTGCTGTGTCCTCCAAATATTTCCTCATGTCTCCAACTAAGATTTCCCGTGGCAGCCGTGATTCAGAAGGCCCCAGCAAAATGCAATCAAGGCTGATTAAATATGGACGCCGCATTCATGAGCCACTTTGCATCGACCATTTATGGTCAATTGAAGGCGTGTAGGTCTGAATATTAGTAAGGTCACACATGCAGTAGCATCAGCATTTGGGAGCAAATATGAGGGGAAAGAAAAAGGCTAAAAATACACTAGAGTATGGGAGAAAGTTAGATGGTGCCTTCAAAGACTGTCCGACCGCTCACATCAAATGTGCAAAATGTGGGATATCATTTTTCACCAAAATAAAGGCCACATTTCCAAAAGTTCCACACCTTTTGATGTAAATGATGATGTATTTCATCATTGTGCCTGAAGGTTTCCCGCCGCCTGTGCAGCATGCTCTTTTACTCGTTTGAAAATACTGTAAGAACACCACTTTCATCGTAAGATTCACGTCTACAACAAATGGAACAGTGAAACCGTATCGTTTGTACTGTTGTGTTTTTAAATATATGGCTTTAGAATCGTATCTTAACTGGTGTATCTAGATGTGCCACAGAGATTTACATCCCTACTTACTATTGATAAACACTTCATCTACCTGCGCTTAATTAGGACTTAACTATGGACAACATGCGCTTCATCACGCTTCAATGTTTCAACTGACAGCCATCACACAACACACAACTTGAAACATGAGGAAGGTAGACATACCAGGCAAGAAGCCTCAAAAGGCCTTTAGTCTCCTTATGATCCTAATCGCCATCCTCTTCATCTTCATCTTTGGACTCATCTACATCCTACTGGTGTCTGCACTACCTCACCTGCACAAGCATACAGGACCTGTGGACAAGCAGGAAGTTGAAGTAGCACCAAAAACTGTGGAAGCTGAGGTAAAACATCTTTTTTTTTACATTTTAGATAGCATATTACCCACAACATGTTCTCTTGTAGACTCTGCCTACACCGGAGGAGGCTGCACTAACAACAGCAACTATGGAAACTGAGGTAAAAACAGGTACTTTTTAACAGGAAGTGATAGAATATTACCCACAACATCTTCTCTTACAGATGCCGTCCCCACCTGTGGACATGCAGGACACTGAACAAGGCCAAGTTGTCTTCCAGATGCCGTCCACATCTGTGGACATGCAGGACACTGAAAAAGCCCAAGTAAAGATCAAGATCTTTATTGGACAGTCCAAGAGTATTATTATTACTCACAACATGTCTTACAGACCCTGGAAGAACGCGTGCGCATGTTGGAGTCCTGTGTTCAGGTAAGACCCAGGGTTTCAGCTACATGTCATTGATCGGGGCAGTGTGCCACTACATAATAAAAGCCACCACACCTTCAAAATGAGGGTGTAATACAAACCCGATCAAAATCCTAAGACCAGCTGAAAAATGTCTAGAATGATCATGTTGCACATTTGGATCTTAATAAGGGTTACAATATGCAAAAACAAGAAGGGGGGGTGAGACAACAAGCACTTGGAAAAAGTCATTTATTGAAAACAACAATTCAACTGAAATAGGCTGTTTATCAGCTGATCAAAAGTTTAAGACCACATGCTATAAAAGCCCAAATGTGCTCCAAATGTTGATGTAGTGTCATCATTCCCACTGTCATGCCCTCCTGATGCTGAAGCTAAGAAGCTTTCTCTTTTCCAACGTGGTGGGATTGTGGATCGCAGCGTGCCATGGCTGCTGAGGTTGGGAGCAGGAAATCAGTCATTCTAAGTTTTTGGAAAGATCCTGAGCATTATGGAACAAAAACGTCAAGTGGTAGACCCAAAAACATCACACCTGCGCTGAGCCGGAGCATCCCATTGGCTGTCCATCAAGACACAGGGCGGTCTTCCACCCACATGAAGGTCCTTACTGGTGCCGACTGCAGCGCAATAGCCATCAAATGGCATCTGAGAGAAAAGGCTTTAAAAAACAAAAAGTGCCACAAAAGTGCCTGTTTAAACTTTGCCAGGGAGCATCAAACATGGGACAGTGAAAGGTGGAACAAAGTTTTATTCTCTGATGAGAACAAATGTAACCTTGACAGTCCAGATGGCTTCCAACGTTACTGGCATGACAAGGAGATCCCACCTGAGATGTTTTCTGACAGTGGAGGGGGGTCCATCATGATCTGGGGTGCTTTTTCATTCAGTGGAACACCGGAGCTTCAGGTGGTGCAGGGGTCGTCAAACGGTGTTCTATATTAGGGTTCTTGTCATTATCCATTCCAAAAGGGCAAACATTCCCATAGTACATAAAAATCTAAATAGATATAAATGCAGAATAAAATAGATAAATCACATTTATAGTTTATAACACATGACAGGAAGTACTATATAGTGATCAGAACATCCTTTTGCAGACTCTAATACGTGATCTGACCCAGCTGAATGACAATTCAGCAAAGGCCAAGGATGTTGAGGTAATACATATTACTACTATACTATATACATTATATAGTATAGTGACCAGAACATCTTTTTGTAGAATCTAAGACGTGATCTGACCCAGCTGAATGACAAGGCCAAGGATGTTGAGGTAATACATATTACTACTGTACTATACATTATATAGTATAGTGACCAGAACATCTTTTTGTAGAATCTAAGACGTGATCTGACCCAGCTGAATGATGATGCAGCAAAGGCCAAGGATGTTGAGGTAATACATTACTACTGTACTATACAGTATATAGTATAGTAACCAGAACATCTTTTTGTAGAATCTAAGACGTGATCTGACCCAGCTGAATGACAAGGCCAAGGATGTTGAGGTAATACATATTACTACTGTGCTATACATTATATAGTATAGTGACCAGAACATCTTTTTGTAGAATCTAAGACGTGATCTGACCCAGCTGAATGACGATTCAGCAAAGGCCAAGGATGTTGAGGTAATACATATTACTACTGTACTATACAGTATATAGTATAGTGACCAGAACATCTTTTTGTAGAATCTAAGACGTGATCTGACCCAGCTGAATGATGCAGCAAAGGCCAAGGATGTTGAGGTAATACATATTACTACTGTACTATACAGTATATAGTATAGTGACCCAGACATCCTTTTGCAGACTCTAAGACGTGGTCTGACCCAGCTGAATGACAAGGTCAAGGATGTTGAGGTAATACATATTACTACTGTACTACAGTAGATGCCCCAACAACGTAAATAATCCGTTCCAAGAACCTTTATGTTATGTTATGTTATTTGAAGCGTAAAATACATGTAAATAGCCTAATCCGTTCCAAGATCTTCCCAAACTCACACCTTTGGGCCTTCAAAATATTCAAAGTCCACCAAATATGGTGGGAAAATATAAGAAAACAATAGCATAAACATAGTAGAGTAACATTCCAATATAAAATAAGTCTGTGTAGGCTCTCAGTCGTACAGGAGTTGTCCATCGAGGGAAAGGCTTCTTGAGACGTCATCTGTACTTCTGTGAAGGTGTCGGACGTTTCGCTCCTCATCCGAAGAGCTTCGTCAGCGAACTAATAAGTGCTGGTAGCCTAGGCCTTAAATACAGTAAGAGTCGGCGGAATTGGTGTGCCAACACCCTCCTCCTATTGGTTACTTACACTAAGCCTGGGCGGAGTAGTGGTATCATCCTCTCCTGCCATTAGCACCTCCGATAAAAGGGAAGTGTCGCTCCCTAAGTTGGGTATGAACGATTCTGATACTGGCTCGTTAGCATCTATTGTTCTGGCTCGGCCCTGGCTTCACCTCATTTGCAAGACTAAGAGCTGTGGGTTTTGGTCTCAGTAACCTGCTGAACACAGGGTCCAAATTAAACCTCAAACCACCATTCCGATTCAATGATGGGTTCTGTTGTTTGACAAAAATAGCTTCCTTTACTCCTCTTTCAAACCATCTGTTTTCTTTGACCAAAATCTTTACCTCGCTGTCCTGAAAAGAGTGATTGGTAGCTTTCAGGTGTAGATGTACTGCTGATTGAGGACCACTAGAATTGTCCCTGCGATGTTGATAAAGCCTTTTTTCAAGATTCAAGATTCAAGATTCAAGAGAGTTTTATTGTCATGTGCATAGTAAAACAGCAGTTATACCATGCAATGAAAATCTTATTCTGTTCATTCTCCCAAGAAAAGAAAGAAAACAAATGAAAGAATAAGAATAGAAGAGCATTTGCTTAGTTTCCCCAATGTAGTGCTCTTTGCATTCCTCATCTTTACAGTGGATGGAATAGACCACATTGCTCTGTTTTTGGTTTGGAGCCTTGTCTTTAGGATGCACTAATTTTTGTCTCAGGGTATTTACTGGTTTGAAATAGGTTGGAATTTCGTGTTGCCATAAGATCCTCTGGAGTTTTTCGGAGACCCCAGCTACATAAGGGACTACCACTCCTCTCCTTTTTGCTTCTGTGGGCTTTTGGGTTTCTTTCCCTACTCTCTTCTTTTGACATTTGTTAAAAGCCCATCGCGGGTACCCACAGGTTGAGAGCGCTCTCTGGACATGTTGTGTCTCCTTTTTCCTTCCCTCAGCACTAGTTGGTATTTGTTCCGCTCTATGTTGGAGGGTCCTAATAACCCCTAGTTTATGTTCTAGTGGATGGTTTGATTCAAAAAGCAGGTATTGGTCAGTGTGTGTGGCCTTTCTAAAGACCTCTGGAAGTAGCTGTCTGTCCTCTCCTATAATTACCTTGCAGTCTAAGAAGGCTAGTTGGTTCTCTTTAGTGTCCTCGCAAGTAAATTTGATATTGGTGTCCACCGCATTGATGTGATCTGTGATAGACTGAATTTCCTGTTTTGTGATTATGACAAAGGTGTCATCCACGTATCTAAAGTGAGACTGGTGAGCCCATAGCACAACCATGAATTTGTCTGTAAAATTTCCCTCTAAACTGAAAATATGTGGTGTTAAGGCAAATTTCCAATAATTGGCAGATGTGGTCAGCACAAAGTTTTGTTCTCCGATGCAGAGTTGAGTCCTCGAGCAGTCTCTTCCTCACCACCGAGACTGCTGCTGAGGTGGGGACAGATGTGAAAAGTGAAGTCACATCATAAGACACCAAAGTTTCCTCTGGCTCCAATCTGAGGTCTTTGATACTCGCCAGTCTTAGTGTAAGGAACCAATAGGAGGAGGGTGTTGGCACACCAATTCCGCCGACTCTTACTGTATTTAAGGCCTAGGCTACCAGCACTTATTAGTTCGCTGACGAAGCTCTTCGGATGAGGAGCGAAACGTCCGACACCTTCTTCACAGAAGTACAGATGACGTCTCAAGAAGCCTTTCCCTCAATATAAAATAAGGTAAATAAGGTATAATGGTGGATGGGGAACGGCCGTATAGTCTAGCAACATCTTAACTTCATACCACCGTCATGCTTCTGCATCATTTCCTGCTTTGTTTCCATTGACAACTTTTCTCTTTTTTTCTTATCACTTACTTGGTTTAGGGCCCATGACTCCGGTAATTTTAACACAAAGAAAAGTAATGAAATTAAAAAGAGATTTCACTGCGTGCAAACTAGTTTAAGGGCGACTACGATGAGGAAGGGAGCTCACATACAAACTGGACGCACTGGATAAGTCAGCCAATGAGATAAGAGCGTAGGTGGTACCCCGATTATCAGCTAATGAGAGCGTGAAGCCAGAAGGCGTCACCAAGTGTACTTTGTTAGTCTGTCTGTCGCTTGCACGGACTTGACGCTTTACGTTATATGGAATTCCTTACGTAATACGATGACCAGAACATCTTTTTGTAGAATCTAAGACGTGATCTGACCCAGCTGAATGATGATGCAGCAAAGGCCAAGGATGTTGAGGTAATACATTACTACTGTACTATACAGTGTATAGTATAGTGACCAGAACATCTTTTTGTAGAATCTAAGACGTGATCTGACCCAGCTGAATGATGATGCAGCAAAGGCCAAGGATGTTGAGGTAATACATATTACCACTGTACTATACAGTATATAGTATAGTGACCAGAACATCTTTTTGTAGAATCTAAGACGTGATCTGACCCAGCTGAATGATGATGCAGCAAAGGCCAAGGATGTTGAGGTAAACACCACACACACACTTAAACATTGCAAACTAGCTGAATTAGTAAATTGAGACAATGTGTCTGCAACATTAAAACCATGTTTTATTTAAAGCAAAGCACAACATAATCATGAAAATACATTTCATTTAGCACACGTATTGAAGTTTTTCAGTCTTCCAAGTCTTTCCAGGGCATCTTCCAGGCAACTCCTGACTGTTGTTGCCACATGTGTCGTGAATGCAAAGTTAACTTTAGTTTACGTCATCAGTATGTCTAATGTGCAATTATTTCATGTACCGTCGCCCCTCGTTTATTGTGATTAATTGGTTCCAGACTCCACTGTGATAAGTGAATTTCCACCAAGTAAGGCTCCATAACTATAAAAAACCTGTTTCCCCCCCCATAGTCACCCGTGTCTAATGTGTATTACCGATATTGTAGCTATAATCAGACAATATAAGACATATGAGAAATAAATCAGATAACACGTGTTAGCAGTTCCTTGTAGTTTCTTCCTGTGATGGCTGTTGTCTCATCAATTGTAATGGTAGCTTTAAATGGCCGATTCACTTCTTCATTCATTCATTCATTCACAAGGCCGTTTAGCCATCGTCATGCTTGAAAATGCTTCATTTAGGCCAAGAATAAGTACAATTTGCTTCAATATGCACCACAAAACGAATCCTTTATTCATTTGTGAAAAACGGCGATTGAGTGAGGGGGGGCTGTTCAAGCAGCGATGTAGCGACGGACGATTGATCCTTCTAACTGCCTCACACGTATGTGAACCTTGACACTATTCTAAATACACTCAACACAAATATAAACACAACACTTTAGTTTTTGCTCCCATTTTTTCATGAGATGAACTCAAAGATGTCAAAACTTTTTCTATGGACACCAAAGCCCTCTTTCTCAAATATTGTTCACCGATCTGTCTAAGTCTGTTAGTGAGCATTTGGGAGGTGATGCTTGTGGATGAGTGACAACAATGGGCCTCAGGCTCCCGTCCCAGTTTGTACATTCAAAATGCTAAAATGCACCAATGGACAGTGGCGTTATGGTATGGGCAGTGGGGTTATGGTGTGGGCGGTGGCGTTATGGTGTGGGCAGTGGGGTTATGGTGTGGGCAGTGGGGTTATGGTATGGGCGGTGGGGTTATGGTGTGGGCGGTGGGGTTATGGTATGGGCGGTGGGGTTGTGGTATGGGGCAGTGGGGTTATGGTATGGGCAGTGGGGTTATGGTATGGGCAGTGGGGTTATGGTGTGGGCGGTGGCGTTATGGTATGGGCGGTGGCGTTATGGTATGGGCGGTGGGGTTATGGTATGGGCGGTGGCGTTATGGTATGGGCGGTGGGGTTATGGTATGGGCAGTGGGGTTGTGGTATGGGCAGTGGGGTTATGGTATGGGCGGTGGGGTTATGGTATGGGCATTGGGGTTATGGTGTGGGCGGTGGCGTTATGGTATGGGCGGTGGCGTTATGGTGTGGGCGGTGGGGTTATGGTATGGGCGGTGGCATTATGGTATGGGCGGTGGCGTTATGGTGTGGGCGGTGGAGTTATGGTATGGGCGGTGGGGTTATGGTGTGGGCGGTGGGGTTATGGTGTGGGCGGTGGGGTTATGGTGTGGGCGGTGGGGTTATGGTGTGGGCGGTGGCGTTATGGTGTGGGCGGTGGCGTTATGGTGTGGGCGGTGGGGTTATGGTGTGGGCGGTGGGGTTATGGTATGGGCGGTGGCGTTATGGTATGGGCGGTGGGGTTATGGTATGGGCGGTGGCGTTATGGTATGGGCGGTGGCGTTATGGTGTGGGCGGTGGCGTTATGGTGTGGACGGTGGGGTTATGGTGTGGGCGGTGGCGTTATGGTGTGGGCGGTGGGGTTATGGTGTGGGCGGTGGCGTTATGGTGTGGGCGGTGGGGTTATGGTATGGGCAGGTGTGTACGTTAACACGGGTGCCTTTTGAAGATAGCGGGCATGTTTGAGATGTTCTAGATCCGCGTGACCACCACCTAACTGCACATTTGAGTGGCCTTTCATTGTGGCCAACCTAAATCAACCACCATGCTGTCTAATCAGCATCGTGATATACCGCAAAGACAGATTTGTAAACAATATTCTAGATAGGTCATAGATAGGCCATAGCTGCCTCATCTGGCTCCTCTCCCACCAGCGGGTTCTGGGATTAGCGCCACGACTGGAACCAACCACCTTGCGGTCCCAGTGAAGGACGTGTCACTTAATATCGTTGCAGGGAGTCTGCGGGAACTACAAAAAAGAACAAATATCTTTGTGGTGAAATTCATTTAATCTACTGCATCAATATTTATCAAAAGTCTCATAAATGTTAAAAATATTTTGGAATGTTGCAATTACACTTAGAATGAGACAAAACAATGTTGCCTTGCATGAAATAGTGAATGTCATACTAACACTAGCAGTAAATATGATATAGTATGATGATACAGTATATATGACAATATATATGACAATAGGAAGCAAGACATTTGGGTCAGTTAAGGTCCATACATGAACAAGAAGTACTACGGTATCATCACCCACAACATGTCATTCTTACAGAGTCTGGCAGCTGATTTGAACAACCTGGATAAAAAATCTGCAAAAACCGAGGACATTCAGGTGAAACACACATGGATATTTTATTTACAGTAACTACAGTTTTACTCATTCCCCACAACATGTACTTGACAGACTATGAAAGTACATGTGGACGACCTGGACGGAAAACTTGTAAGCATCTTGGACTCGATAAAGAAGGCAGAAATACACCCTCAAACGTACACGTACATCCTCCTGGATGGTCTGGCAACACGCGTGGACGGTCTGACACCACGTGTGGACGGTCTGGCAACACGTGTGGACGGTCTGACACCACGTGTGGACGGTCTGACACCACGTGTGGACGGTCTGGCAACACGTGTGGACGGTCTGACACCACGTGTGGACGGTCTGACAACACGTGTGGACGGTCTGGCACCACGTGTGGACGGTCTGGCAACACGTGTGGACGGTCTGACACCACGTGTGGACGGTCTGGCAACAAGCGTGAACAAGCTGGACAACAGAGTAGACAGAACCAACAATAAAGTAGAGGTAAAACTTGATTTACATGCATGGGCAGGAAGTCCAGTATTACCACAACACGTCTCTTGTAGACTCTGGAAAAAAGTGTGAACAGACTCGACACAGCAAAAGCTGTCAATGACAACATAGTGCAGGTAAGGACACAGGAACATAGTCATTTTCATACATGGACATGGACAAAGTACCACAACATGTCTCTTGTAGAAACTATCAGGAGATGTGAAGAAGCTCGGTGAAGAAACTGCAAAAACCAAGGATTTTGAGGTAAAAATCACACATGATACTTTTTAAGGACACAAAGTACCACAACATGTCTCTTGTAGAAACTATCAGGAGATGTGAAGACCCTATCAGGAGATGTGAAGAAGCTCGGTGAAGAAACTGCAAAAAACAAGGATTTTGAGGTAAAAATCACACATGATACTTTTTTAAGGACACAAAGTACCACAACATGTCTCTTGTAGAAACTATCAGGAGATGTGAAGAGCCTATCAGGAGATGTGAAGAAGCTCGGTGAAGAAACTGCAAAAACCAAGGATTTTGAGGTAAAAATCACACACATGATACTTTTTTAAGGACACAAAGTACCACATCATGTCTCTTGTAGAAACTATCAGGAGATGTGAAGAGCCTATCAGGAGATGTGAAGAAGCTCGGTGAAGAAACTGCAAAAAACAAGGATTTTGAGGTAAAAATCACACATGATACTTTTTTAAGGACACAAAGTACCACAACATGTCTCTTGTAGAAACTATCAGGAGATGTGAAGAGCCTATCAGGAGATGTGAAGAAGCTCGGTGAAGAAACTGCAAAAACCAAGGATTTTGAGGTAAAAATCACACATGATACTTTTTAAGGACACAAAGTACCACAACTCTTGTAGAAACTATCAGGAGATGTGAAGAGCCTATCAGGAGATGTGAAGAAGCTCGGTGAAGAAACTGCAAAAACCAAGGATTTTGAGGTAAAAATCACACACATGATACTTTTTTAAGGACACAAAGTACCACATCATGTCTCTTGTAGAAACTATCAGGAGATGTGAAGAGCCTATCAGGAGATGTGAAGAAGCTCGGTGAAGAAACTGTAAAAACCAAGGATTTTGAGGTAAAAATCACACACATGATACTTTTTAAGGACACAAAGTACCACAACATGTAACAGGATTTGAAGAAGATGATAAAAAAAATTTTTTTTCTGAAAATCATAGATTAGTTGGATTGGAATAAATCACGTAGTACAATTGACAGTTCCACATGTCCCAAAGGAGTAGGAAGAAGCAAAGCTTATTTAATCCTACCCCCCTCCCCCATCCATCTCACATGTCTTGCAGTACATTTATTCACTTCCTGTATTTCACATGTGATTTCTTCATGTAAGGATATGTTTTTCCACATTGGTGCATTGTTTGAGTTCTTTACTCAGTCCGATCCATAATTTGGTTCCACATACTGAAATGCTCGGGGTGTTTAGTTTTCCTCTCTTGTAGAAAAGTATTGTATGACATTTTTGTGTAATAGGTTGTTGTTATCTTGATGCATTATTTTAGCTGTTTGAAAATGTACAAGAAGATTTGTATATTCTCTATACGCGGCATTCTGGATGATCCTAACTGATCTTTTTTGCAGTACTTGTAGTGAGTGAAGATTGCTTTAATAGTTCTTTCTCCATGTCTCCACACAATAGATCACATGTGTCAAACTCGTGGCATGGACGCCCGAGACACTGCAGGTTTCTCTCCGACCAGTTTCTCCAGCAGGTGATTCAATTGATGAGCTCCTTCCCTTAAATCAAAGGAGGTGTTGATCACTAAAATCACCTGCTTTAGTGAACGGCTGGAAAGAAAAGCTGCAGTGTCTCGGCCCTCCATAGAGAGCAGTAAAGAGTGTGAAATGAAAAACTTATTTTGCTTTATTCAATATTGAAGTGTGAGATTTCCAGCTCATCTTTTCATCTGTTATGAACCCCGGGAATTTATTTTCATTCACCTTTGTAAAGCTAGGAGAATATACATCTGGGAGTTCTACACCACGTGTGGAGTACCCCAGGGGTCCATACTGGAACCAAAACTGTTCAATTTGTACATCAATGACATTTGGAAAGTAACAAAGGACTTAAAGTTGGTCTTTTTGCAGATGATACCACTGCCTTTTGTTGTGGGAAACACACAAGAACTCATTAAAAATGTCAAGGATGAAAAGGTCATATTAAAGTCATGGTTTGACAGGAACAGATGATCCCTGAACTTAAGTAAAACTAAAATAATGCTATTTGGAAATAGCAGAAGGGACGTACGACCAAATACAAATAGACAGAGTGGACATTGAAAAAGTGAAAGAAAACACATTTCTGGGATCATAATAGACTAAAAATCTCATCTAAAAAATTTACAACAAAAGGTGGTGAGAAATACTTCAGTATTGAATAAAGATAATTTTGTTCTTGATAAAAACCACTGTTCTTTGGTATGAGCATGTCTAATGTATTGTGTGGAGATACGGACAATCATTAGGAAATAAAAGCAACCTTCACTCAATGTCCTGCAAAAAGATGTCTGATACAAAGCCTTTCTTTTTAAAAGCACACATCTTCACATGTGCTGATTTGGTTATAGCGAACAAATATCAAATTTACATGATAGCGATCAAATATCTAAGACATGAATAAGATCAAATTAAAAGCACTAAATGAATGGCGACCCCCATCCACCAGTTCAAGTGTTTCCAGAGAGATGATGACATGGCTGTTTGACGTGTGTGCTAAAAGGCAGTGTGCTAGCATGAATTACCTTGAGACAAATGTGCACATTAGCACTCAATAAGTCATCAAACGTACCTTCATGCATTCCCACATAGTATCAGCATTTACACCACATATGAGGTGAAAGAACAATGGTACAAATACAGTAGTAGTAGAAAGTTAGCACACCCACAATGGACATGCGTCAAGTGAGGCGGATGTAACAGAGAGAATCTGGCCACTTTTCAAAATGTGTCTGTGTAGGCTCACAGTCATACAGGAGTTGTCCATCGAGGAAAAGGCTTCTTCAGACGTCATCTGTACTTCTGTGAAGAAGGTGTCGGACGTTTCGCTCCTCACCCGAAGAGCTTCGTCAGCGAACTAACAAGTGCTGGTAGCTTACGCCTTAAATACAGTAAGAGTGGGCGGAATTGGTGTGCCAACACCCTCCTCCTATTGGTTCGTTACACTAAGCCTGGGCGGAGTAGTGGTATAATCCTATCCTGTTATTAACACCTCCGATAAAAGGGAAGTGTCGCTCCCTGAATTGGGTATGAACGACTCTGATACTGGCTTGTTAGCATCTAAGCTTCACCCCATTTGCAAGACTAAGAGCTGTGGGTTTTGGTCTCAGTAACCTGCTGAACACAGGGTCCAAATTAAACCTCAAACCACCATTCCGGTTCAATGACATTTGTTAAAAAGCCCACCATGGGTACCCACAGGTTGAGAGTACCCACGGTGGGCTTTTAACAAATGTCAAAAGAAGAGAGTAGGGAAAGAAACCCAAAAGCCCACAGAAGCAAAAAGGAGAGGAGTGGTAGTCCCTTATGTAGCAGGGGTCTCCGAAAAACTCCAGAGGATCTTATGGCAACACAAAATTCCTACCTTTTTCAAACCAGTAAATACCCTGAGACAAAAATTAGTGCATCCTAAAGACAAGGCTCCAAACCAAAGAGCAATGATATTCCATCCACTGTAAAGAGGAGGAATGCAAAGAGCACTACATTGGGGAAACTAAGCAAATGCTCCAAAAAAGGCTTTATCAACATCGCAGGGACAATACTAGTGGTCCTCAATCAGCAGTACATCTACACCTGAAAGCTACCAATCACTCTTTTCAGGACAGCGAGGTAAAGATTTTGGCCAAAGAAAACAGATGGTTTGAAAGAGGAGTAAAGGAAGCTATTTTTGTCAAACAACAGAACCCATCATTGAATCGGAATGGTGGTTTGAGGTTTAATTTGGACCCTGTGTTCAGCAGGTTACTGAGACCAAAACCCACAGCTCTTAGTCTTGAAAATGAGGTGAAGCCAGGGCTGAGCCAGAACAATAGATGCTAACTAGCCAGGATCAGAGTCGTTCATACCCAATTCAGGGAGCGACACTTCCCTTTTATCGGAGGTATTAATAACAGGATAGGATTATACCACTACTCCGCCCAGGCTTAGTGTAAGGAACCAATAGGAGGAGGGCTTTGGCACACCAATTCCGCCCACTCTTACTGTATTTAAGGCCTAGGCTACCAGCACTTGTTAGTTCGCTGACGAAGCTCTTCGGATGAGGAGCGAAACGTCCGACACCTTCTTCACAGAAGTACAGATGACGTCTCAAGAAGCCTTTTCCTCCACTTTTCAAAATAAAACATAAAAAATGAAATAATGGAAATTATTTTTTCTTTCTGTGCCTGGGGGTTGGGGACCACTGGAGTAAGGAAGTCCAACAAAGTAGCGAGATGACCACATTCACAAACAATACAAGCAGGTGGTGTTTACTAAATACAAGCAGAAGAGTCTTGATCATCACAATGATTGTTCTGTCATGCTCGTTTTATTATTATTTATTATTATACTGATTATCCTCCACTTGTATTGTTCCTGGTAATGCAGATCATTCCTTAACCTTCCATCTGAAAGTCCAGCCTTGTCAGTGTTGATCCAAGTTTCCCAGATTGTGATTACTTTGAAGGGTTGCTTGAATTGGTTCAAATATTGTCTGGTGGTATCATTTGCATACATGCTTCTGCTGTTCATGTGCTAACTGACAACTTAGTGCTGATATGAATGTTGTATTGCTCCTCCGTGTAGTAACGTGTCGTAACAGCAGTCACAGAAAATGTGTGTCCTGATCTACAGTCATGGCAAAATGATGAGACCTCCTTGTTTCTTCAGCCTATTGATCCATTTGAATGCCTGGTACAACTAAAGGTACATTTGTTTGGACAGATACAATGATAACAAACATAAGATCATTGAAGAGCTGATTGAGCTATTTCTGTTGTCATGGTTACATTTGTCCAAACAAAAGTAGCTTTAGGTGTATCAAATGAAGAAGAATGAAGAAACAAGGGTGCTCTAATCATTTTGCCTTTTTCCACTTCTGGTTGCTTGTGGTCTGTGAAACAAAAGGTATCAATTGTAGATCTTCTTGTGGCATCCTGATGACGTTGTCAAATGATAATACGTGTCCAAAACAAGAATTATCAGAGGGAAGGATGACACGTATTATCATTTGCCAACGTCATCAGGATGCCACAAGAAGATCTACAATTGATACAGTACACACATACATGTATATTGTGTCATGTGTTGAGGGAGCAGTCATACAGTTGTAATGTGACATAAAGGGCTGACAAGTGACTGCAAGGACCAGTCATCCGTGTCATGGCTGAGGTTCTGCAAGGGGGTGTTATATTCAGCATAAAACGTTGGACACACAAAGACGTGTCGGTTGCCACTTTACAACGTAAAAATATGGAATTTTTCTTTTTTTGTCGTTGCCTTGTCTGTCAATCCAACAACTGCACACGTCACGCAACCAGGTCAGCTCCAACCCTACGTCCACAATGCATTGATGACAAATGTCAAATACATTTGATTCAAAAGGAATTGCATGAAAACAATGAATTGCTAAACAAGCAGGTCATTGTGTACACTGCAAAAAGTGCATATCTCAGCAAGATTAAATATGTGAACGCTGAAAATATATAGTGGATCCCCGCACAATTTTGTAAAAAAAATAAATAAAAAACACCTGAAAATAGGTTGTTTTCCTGCAGAAAAAAAATCTGATTCACTCAAAGTGGTGAATGCATTTCATCCATTCTCAGTGACAATTACACGCCCACACATTCCTGCACCTTCATACACTGCTCACAAAAATGAAAGGAACACTTTTTTTATTGGGCCTGGCATGAATTGTATTAAACCTGTCTGGTAATTTTCTGGTTGGTTAAGCAGCTGAGGGCCTCGTTGATAAATATACACACGTATACACACTGCTCAAAATAATGAGAGGAACACTTGGAAAACACATCAGATCTAAACTGGGGAAAAATGATGTTGAATATGTTTCCTGATAATAAGTGGGTGATGTATTAGTAACAAAATGATGCCACATCATTTGAAAGAAATGAAAATGATCACCCTATAGAGGGGGGAAATCAAAGACACCCCAAAAATGAAAGTGAAAAAATGATGCAGCACACTGGTCCATTTAGCTAAAATGTCATTGTAGCAACTCAAAATGATTCTCAGTAGGTTGTGTGGCCCCCACGTGCTTGTACGCATGCCTGACAACGTGGGGGCATGCTCCTAATGAGACTACGGATGGTGTCCTGGGGGATCTCCTCCCAGATCTGGACCAGGGCATCAATGAGCTCCTGGACAGTCTGAGGAGCAAACTGGCAGCGCCGGATGGACCTAAACATAATGTCCCAGAGGTGTTCTATTGGGTTTAGGTCAGGTGAACGTGGGGGTCAGTCCATGATGGATGTCAGTTGGGAAGTATGGGAAGCCATTCACAGATGGAGAATACATGAAAGAATCGTTCATACGAACATCCGTGCATCTGTTCTCCCAATTAAAAAATAAACAGGAAATGATTGAAAATGAAAGAATGCCTCTTTGCAAGACAGTCAAGGACGGGACCAATAGAATGCTTACTGATGACAATAGATATGTGAACTCTGATGGACGTTTTCATCTTAAAGTCGGCTACGTTTTGTTAGAATTTGACAAACATGGGAACCACTCAGTAAGACTTCCAGAGTAAAGTGTTGATGGTTCCAGAGTAGACCTCCAAACGTAGACGCACTTCTGTTGGATGAATTGTGTGCTTGTAACACGTTTAGAAGTTGTGTCATGTTTTGTGGCTCCTGACTTTTTTTGGACCGAAATTGGAGGCAAAATGTCTCTTTTGATGGTAAAGGTTGCCGACCCCTGATAGACGTTTGCACCTTTCAGCTTCTTTCCCTGTTTCAGTAGTTTCCTGGTAGTGAACGTGACGGTGGTGGCGGCTGTGGTGCTGTGGGATGCAAGTGTGGATGGTTGGATGGCTACGTCCACCTCCTTTGGTTGGACCAAAGTAGTAACTTCCATCTCTTCTGGGTCATCCTTATTCCCCACTGCCCCGGCATCAGACCTGGCTTAACCCGAAGCCCCGTCCCGTCACCATCATTCATTCATTCATGTGTTCTGGTCCGTGTCATCAATCGTGTTCTTTTTCTTCATGATGGTGTTTGAGAGGCACTCAATGCAGCTACTATCCTGTGCTTCCTTCTCCTCCACTCTCACACCCCTCACGTTTCAACCTCCTCTTTCATGGATCTGATGTTTTGTTCCAGATCATCCAGCCTCTGTAGTTTCAGTCGTGTTCCATGATTCCTTGTTGCTTTTTCATCCTATTGTTGGTTCTGTAGTTCTTGTTTCCCATCCATGGACACTAAGTACCCTCAACATGTCTTCTTTCAGAGACTTACAGAAGATCTGAAGAAACTGGATGAAGCAACACCCAAGGATGTCCAGGTAGAAACATTTCATTTCCACATGGACAGGAAGTACTACTAACAACGTGTTGTCTTGTAGAATCTGGAAAAGCGTGTGAACGGGCTGGAAGTATCCCAGGTTTTAAATAGCCACTTAGTTCAGGTTGGATACCAGTACTTTATTTACCCGTGAATAAACATGAAGTACTACATCGTATTATGTCCTCTTGTAGAGGCTGACAGACGATCTGAAGAAGCTGCGTGAAGAAGCTGCAAAGACCAAAGATGTTGACATAAAAACACAGGAACTGACAGACGAGCTGGAGAAGCTGCGTGAAGAAGCTGCAAAGACCAAAGATGTTGACATAAAAACACTGACAGATGAGCTGGAGAAGCTGCGTGAAGAAGCTGCAAAGACCAAGGATGTTGACATAAAAACACAGGAACTGACAGACAAGCTGGAGAAGCTGCGTGAAGAAGCTGCAAAGACCAAGGATGTTGAGGTAGGGTTTGTGTCGACGGGGGTTGCTGCTGTCAAAGACTTGACCCCCGGTATGCGGAGGCGAGGCGGCGAGGTGCAGAAATAAAAAGAATAGTATTTGCACAAGGCAACAGGACCAAACTAAAAGTGACAAAGGAAACAATGAAAGTAGCTGAGATGGTAAGTCTAGGTGACAGCTGGCAGAGCAACGAGGGTCATCAACCGTGACATCAACAATGAACCAGCGCCGCACATACGATGGCGCTGGCCTTTTAACCGCCGCTAATACAAATTGTCCGCAGCTGTGCGGACACCAGGCATGAAGGGGCTGGAACTTCCACCACACCGGAAGTACACCTCGCCAAAATAAGGGCGCAGGACAGGAAACACTCGCTCCTGTCCTGCGAAACATGACAGTTTGTCCTCAGCATGTATAGGACATGTTTGGGATGTATCACATGACCATATCATTCAATTCAGTAGAGTCTGGTATCAAAAGCTGCAAAGCTCAACCCATAGAAGTAAATACACTTGTGTACTTGTGTACAACCAGGATCCGTTAAGGATGATGCATTGATGAGTACGAGCATGAAACGAGCACAGCTCGTCATTGTCCTCATTGTTCACTCTTCACGCTCTGTGATTGGCCAGTCACACAGTCACATGGTGCGAGCATTTCATAGAACTAAGACGCATTTTGCTCCTCAAATGAGCCCAAACAAAGTGAATCAAAGTAGAGAAACATTTTGGCGAATCCGTATAGAAATCTACAAGTCTCCTACAACTTAAGCTAACTGGCGTAGCTAACTGGCGTAGCTAACTAGCTATGTAACTCACGCATTGACCGTCTCAGCTGTACAAGATGCACTTGTGCTAACTGGCGTAGCTAACTAGCTATGTAACTCACGCATTGACCGTCTTAGCCGTACAAGATGCACGTGTAGCTAACTGGTGTAGCTAACTAGCTAGCTAACTAGCTATGTTATCGGTTCTGATCAATCCATGCCATTTCAGAGTTAAAATAATGTCCAGATTTAAGGCCCACCCATTTTCCGGCTCAGCTACGCCCACTGTGGGGTTAAGCTCCGCCCATTGGAGTCCAGCTGCGGATACAGGTCATTGAGGTGGGTGAACAGATACAGATCAGCGTTGCTTTGCAAACTTAGCATATTATGGTCGCTTGCTGCACATCTGCTAACACTTCCATGTGAAGGTTAATAGCAAGCTAGCGGTCGATAGCCAAGGTCGTTTGGGTGGATTACGTAAAGGTCACTTTGTAGACGTCGTCCCACACGGGTCAGCTGACATTGTCGCTCCCATCCTGATTGGTGCTTGCGTTTCAAGCTCCACACGCAGATGCAGCTTTCATCTTGATGACTGATGAGGATAAACTAACTGGAGCTGCAGGAATGAATGGATGAATCCATGTTAGTTGTTCATGGTGACACGTGACAGGAAGGTAGTTCCTGACTGTGTACATGTATCACCTGCATAAGTACCTACTCATATATTACGTATGTGTTTTCTACATGACCTTTGGCCTTCAGACGTGCTCCATTTCTCTCTTTCGTTGTCTCTGCTCTGCCGATCTCCGCCCCCGTTGGACCACGCTTTTTGCGTTGAGTTTGTTCAGTTTGAAGTGTTTCCATTGGATGGTATTTTTAGCAGCATGGCGTGTGTGCTTTATGGGTTCGTGAATAAAAAGTGCTGAGTCGTGGAGGAAGGATGTAGCCTGGCTAGCTTTTCTCAGCTAACGTTGCTACTAAACGTTGAACAAACGGTAACGCCCGTGTTCGTCATGAAGGAAGATGTCGCCACACGTGCAATTGAAGGATCGGGGGGGGCAGACCCCAGGGCCCCCCCAAGAGACAAGGCTGTAAATATCAGGCAGCCCACTAGCATGCTAAACCAAGCTAACCCGGCTAGCTTCCATTCACGCTCCGTAAGAGGAGGTTCCAGCCTGTGTTTAGTCGGGAGGAGGCGCTTCAGTGTTGGTCATGATTTCACCACGATCGAGCAGTGCGCCGAGGAAATACTTCCCCACACCAACGTTCCTTCTCCTCACGATGACAGCATTTCATTCCCGTGATGTTCGTTTCCTTCATACAGTTTGTACATGCACAGAAAGTACTGCAGTATAACCCGCAGTGTACACTCCCACAGGTGGAGGAAGAGACCGACACCGCCAAGGTAAAAGCACCTGCACACTTCTATGTACATGCATGTATAGAAGTACTGCAGTATTACATACAACATGTACTCTCATAGGATCTAAAGGCACGTGTGGACCACCTGATGACTGCAGAGACCACAAACACCAAAACCATTCAGGTAGATAAAACACACCTGGGTACTTGAGTAGCATATAGACACTAAGTACTGCAGTAGTACTTCTACTCTTGTACTTCTAGGATCTAACCACACGTGTGGGCAAGCTGGATGTCATGTCAGGTAGGTGAGAAAGGGTAAAGGTCATAGGAGTGTAGGTGACCTATGACCTGACACCTGATGTGTCCTGCAGACAAACGTAAGGTGTGGTTTGCAGCAAGAAATGGCGACAAAAAGACATGTGATGACAAGGTGATCTTTGACAACGTGTGCACCAACATGGGTAACGCCTATGATGCCAACACAGGTAGGATGCCACCTGACTGCTAACTAGCATAGCATTTCTTCATCGCTCCTTACCTCTAGAGTCAGCATCACTGGGGGGGGGGCACTAATGAAGGTGTGATTGTCCCCCTGCAGGCATTTTCACAGCCCCCTACAAGGGCGCCTACTTCTTCACCTTGAACTACAAATCAGCTGGTAAGAAGATTTATCTATCTGTGTATAAGAAGAAGAAGGATGGGAACACAGAGTATCTGATGGACATGTTTGACGACACCAACATCCCAAGGAAGGACTACATGGCCTCCAGCAGCAGGATAGTTGACCTGGAGCATGAAGACAAGGTGTATGTCGATGCTAATAGTGGCCATGAACTTACATTGAGTTGGTCTAACGTGTTCAGTGGCTTCCTGCTGCATCCCATGTAAAGTGGAGGCGGGCGCATCCATCCATGATATCAGGGCAGTATCGCTATGGGATGGATGATGTGTATTCCATGATATCGTGTGGCTAACGTTCCACGTGTGTTTATGGGTAGAAGGGCGTACAGGTGGCGTGTGGCTGATGCCCCCTACTGGTAACGCTTGTCATATTTACTCGTATTCTGCTCTGTATTGTTTTCCTAAAGGGACTGTTTGCCAACATCCCGCCCTCTTCCTGTGTTGGCACGGAAGGCTATTGCTAAGATGCTAGCTTCTATTTGTTCCCTTGAAATGTTGTCATGATTTGCCAACCATGTGCCCTGCTAATGGATCATTCTGGATGTGATGCCAACATACTGGATGCCGGCGGGCGTGTCCTTTCTTTGTAATCAATAAAGTTGTGTTGAAGTTGGCCACACCCATCTTTTATTTCACACCATGGATACATGGCCGACCATGTGACTCAGGACCGCCACAGCGCGGGAGGGACAAGATGGCGACGCCTGTTCCAGCTGTGGCACAACCGGACATTGGGCAAACAACTCATCCGCACCGCCGGCACCATAGAGGGTGTGGGCGTGGCCATGGTTTTGGACCTCCATGTCTTGGATGGGACGAGTGGACACCCGACTGGTCTGCCAACGCCACCGACATGCCAGGCTGACCCTCACTCACCAGTGGGTGATGCCCACACACATTTAACACGTTAGCTACACAGGACACTGATTCATACGCACACAATAATCATCCTTACGGAATAAAGTACTCATTTAATGACAATAAAGTGTAAATATCACAGAATAAAGTGTAAATATTAGAGTTTAAATACTAGCGTTTGGATAGAGGTTATAGAGTTTGGATACTAGAGTTTGGATAGAGGTTATAGAGTTTAAATACTAGAGTTTGGATAGAGGTTATAGGGTTTAAATACTAGAGTTTGGATAGAGGTTATAGAGTTTGGATATTAGAGTTTGGATAGAGGTTATAGAGTTTAAATACTAGAGTTTGGATAGAGGTTATAGAGTTTAAATACTAGAGTTTGGATAGAGGTTATAGAGTTTAAATACTAGAGTTTGGATAGAGGTTATAGAGTTTGGATACTAGAGTTTGGATAGAGGTTATAGAGTTTAAATACTAGAGTTTGGATAGAGGTTATAGAGTTGGGATACTAGAGTTTGGATAGAGGTTATAGAGTTTGGATACTAGAGTTTGGATAGAAGTTATAGAGTTTAAATACAGAGTTTGGATAGAGGTTATAGAGTTTAAATACTAGAGTTTGGATAGAGGTTATAGAGTTTGGATACTAGAGTTTGGATAGAGGTTATAGAGTTTAAATACTAGAGTTTGGATAGAGGTTATAGAATTTGGATACTAGAGTTTGGATAGAGGTTATAAAGTTTGGATACTAGAGTTTGGATAGAGGTTATAGAGTTTAAATACTAGAGTTTGGATAGAGGTTATAGAGTTTGGATACTAGAGTTTGGATAGAGGTTATAGAGTTGGGATACTAGAGTTTGGATAGAGGTTATAGAGTTTGGATACTAGAGTTTGGATAGAAGTTATAGAGTTTAAATACTAGAGTTTGGATAGAGGTTATAGAGTTTAAATACTAGAGTTTGGATAGAGGTTATAGAGTTTGGATACTAGAGTTTGGATAGAGGTTATAGAGTTTAAATACTAGAGTTTGGATAGAGGTTATAGAGTTTAAATACTAGAGTTTGGATAGAGGTTATAGAATTTGGATACTAGAGTTTGGATAGAGATTATAGAGTTTGGATACTAGAGTTTGGATAGAGGTTATAGAGTTTAAATACTAGAGTTTGGATAGAGGTTATAGAATTTGGATACTAGAGTTTGGATAGAGGTTATAGAGTTTGGATACTAGAGTTTGGATAGAGGTTATAGAGTTTGGATACTAGAGTTTGGATAGAAGTTATAGAGTTTAAATACTAGAGTTTGGATAGAGGTTATAGAGTTTAAATACTAGAGTTTGGATAGAGGTTATAGAGTTTAAATACTAGAGTTTGGATAGAGGTTATAGAGTTTGGATACTAGAGTTTGGATAGAGGTTATAGAGTTTAAATACTAGAGTTTGGATAGAGGTTATAGAGTTTGGATACTAGAGTTTGGATAGAGGTTATAGAATTTAAATACTAGAGTTTGGATAGAGTTTATAGAGTTTGGATACTAGAGTTTGGAAAGAGGTTATAGAGTTTGGATACTAGAGTTTGGATAGAGGTTATCGAGTTTGGATACTAGAGTTTGGATCGAGGTTATAGAGTTTAAATACTAGAGTTTGGATAGAGGTTATAGAGTTTAGATACTAGAGTTTGGATCGAGGTTATAGAGTTTGGATACTAGAGTTTGGATAGAGGTTATAGAATTTAAATACTAGAGTTTGGATAGAGGTTATAGAGTTTGGATACTAGAGTTTGGATAGAGGTTATAGAGTTTGGATACTAGAGTTTGGATAGAGGTTATAGAGTTTAGATACTAGAGTTTGGATAGAGGTTATAGAGTTTGGATACTAGAGTTTGGATAGAGGTTAAAGAGTTTAAATACTAGAGTTTGGATAGAGGTTATAGAGTTTGGATACTAGAGTTTGGATAGAGGTTATAGAGTTTGGATACAAGAGTTTGGATAGAGGTTATAGAGTTTAAATACTAGAGTTTGGATAGAGGTTATAGAGTTTGGATACTAGAGTTTGGATAGAGGTTATAGAATTTAGATACTAGAGTTTGGATAGCATAGTTTGGATAGATGTTATAGAATTTGGATACTAGAGTTTGGATAGAGGTTATAGAGTTTGGATACTAGAGTTTGGATAGAGGTTATAGAGTTTAAATACTAGAGTTTGGATAGAGGTTATAGAGTTTGGATACTAGAGTTTGGATAGAGGTTATAGAGTTTGGATACTAGAGTTTGGATAGAGGTTATAGAGTTTAAATACTAGAGTTTGGATAGAGGTTATAGAGTTTGGATACTAGAGTTTGGATAGAGGTTATAGAGTTTAAATACAAGAGTTTGGATAGAGGTTATAGAGTTTAGATACTAGAGTTTGGATCGAGGTTATAGAGTTTGGATACTAGAGTTTGGATCGAGGTTATAGAGTTTGGATACGAGAGTTTGGATAGAGGTTATAGAATTTAAATACTAGAGTTTGGATAGAGGTTATAGAGTTTAGATACTAGAGTTTGGATCGAGGTTATAGAGTTTGGATACTAGAGTTTGGATAGAGGTTATAGAATTTAAATACTAGAGTTTGGATAGAGGTTATAGAGTTTGGATACTAGAGTTTGGAGAGAGGTTATAGAGTTTAGATACTAGAGTTTGGATAGAGGTTATAGAGTTTGGATACTAGAGTTTGGATAGAGGTTATAGAGTTTGGATACTAGAGTTTGTATAGAGGTTATAGAGTTTAAATACTAGAGTTTGGATAGAGGTTATAGAGTTTAAATACTAGAGTTTGGATAGAGGTTATAGAGTTTGGATACTAGAGTTTGGATAGAGGTTATAGAGTTTGGATACTAGAGTTTGGATAGAGGTTATAGAGTTAAGTACTAGAGTTTGGATAGAGGTTATTGAGTTTGGATACTAGAGTTTGGATAGAGGTTATAGAGTTTAAATACAAGAGTTTGGATAGAGGTTATAGAGTTTAGATACTAGAGTTTGGATCGAGGTTATAGAGTTTGGATACTAGAGTTTGGATCGAGGTTATAGAGTTTGGATACGAGAGTTTGGATAGAGGTTATAGAATTTAAATACTAGAGTTTGGATAGAGGTTATAGAGTTTAGATACTAGAGTTTGGATCGAGGTTATAGAGTTTGGATACTAGAGTTTGGATAGAGGTTATAGAATTTAAATACTAGAGTTTGTATAGAGGTTATAGAGTTTAAATACTAGAGTTTGGATAGAGGTTATAGAGTTTAAATACTAGAGTTTGGATAGAGGTTATAGAGTTTGGATACTAGAGTTTGGATAGAGGTTATAGAGTTTGGATACTAGAGTTTGGATAGAGGTTATAGAGTTAAGTACTAGAGTTTGGATAGAGGTTATTGAGTTTGGATACTAGAGTTTGGATAGAGGTTATAGAGTTTAAATACAAGAGTTTGGATAGAGGTTATAGAGTTTAGATACTAGAGTTTGGATCGAGGTTATAGAGTTTGGATACTAGAGTTTGGATCGAGGTTATAGAGTTTGGATACGAGAGTTTGGATAGAGGTTATAGAATTTAAATACTAGAGTTTGGATAGAGGTTATAAAGTTTAGATACTAGAGTTTGGATCGAGGTTATAGAGTTTGGATACTAGAGTTTGGATAGAGGTTATAGAATTTAAATACTAGAGTTTGGATAGAGGTTATAGAGTTTGGATACTAGAGTTTGGATAGAGGTTATAGAGTTTAAATACTAGAGTTTGGATAGAGGTTATAGAGTTTAAATACTAGAGTTTGGATAGAGGTTATAGAGTTTGGATACTAGAGTTTGGATAGAGGTTATAGAGTTTAAATACTAGAGTTTGGATAGAGGTTATAGAGTTGGGATACTAGAGTTTGGATAGAGGTTATAGAGTTTGGATACTAGAGTTTGGATAGAAGTTATAGAGTTTAAATACAGAGTTTGGATAGAGGTTATAGAGTTTAAATACTAGAGTTTGGATAGAGGTTATAGAGTTTGGATACTAGAGTTTGGATAGAGGTTATAGAGTTTAAATACTAGAGTTTGGATAGAGGTTATAGAATTTGGATACTAGAGTTTGGATAGAGGTTATAGAGTTTGGATACTAGAGTTTGGATAGAGGTTATAGAGTTTAAATACTAGAGTTTGGATAGAGGTTATAGAGTTTGGATACTAGAGTTTGGATAGAGGTTATAGAGTTGGGATACTAGAGTTTGGATAGAGGTTATAGAGTTTGGATACTAGAGTTTGGATAGAAGTTATAGAGTTTAAATACTAGAGTTTGGATAGAGGTTATAGAGTTTAAATACTAGAGTTTGGATAGAGGTTATAGAGTTTGGATACTAGAGTTTGGATAGAGGTTATAGAGTTTAAATACTAGAGTTTGGATAGAGGTTATAGAGTTTAAATACTAGAGTTTGGATAGAGGTTATAGAATTTGGATACTAGAGTTTGGATAGAGATTATAGAGTTTGGATACTAGAGTTTGGATAGAGGTTATAGAGTTTAAATACTAGAGTTTGGATAGAGGTTATAGAATTTGGATACTAGAGTTTGGATAGAGGTTATAGAGTTTGGATACTAGAGTTTGGATAGCATTGTTTGGATAGAGGTTATAGAGTTTGGATACGAGAGTTTGGACAGAGGTTATAGAGTTTAAATACTAGAGTTTGGATAGAGGTTATAGAGTTTAAATACTAGAGTTTGGATCGAGGTTATAGAGTTTGGATACTAGAGTTTGGATAGAGGTTATAGAGTTTGGATACTAGAGTTTGGATAGAGTTTATAGAGTTTAAATACTAGACTTTGGATAGAGGTTATAGAGTTTAAATACTAGAGTTTGGATAGCATAGTTTGGATAGAGGTTATAGAGTTGGGATACTAGAATTTGGATAGAGGTTATAGAGTTTAAATACTAGAGTTTGGGTAGAGGTTATAGAGTTTAAATACTAGAGTTTCGATAGAGTTTATAGAGTTTGGATACTAGAGTTTGGATAGAGGTTATAGAGTTTGGATACTAGAGTTTGGATAGAGCTTATAGAGTTTAGATACTAGAGTTTGGATAGCATAGTTTGGATTGAGGTTATAGAGTTTAAATACTAGAGTTTGGATAGCGGTTATAGACTTTAAATACGAGAGTTTGGATAGAGGTTATAGAGTTTAAATACTAGAGTTTGGCTACAGGTTATAGAGTTTGGATACTAGAGTTTGGATAGAGGTTATAGAGTTTAAATACTAGAGTTTGGATTGAGTTTATAGAGTTTAAATACTAGAGTTTGGATCGAGGTTTTTGAGTTTAAATACTAGAGTTTGGATAGAGGTTATAGAGTTTGGATACTCGAGTTTGGATAGAGGTTATAGAGTTTGGATACTAGAGTTTGGATAGAGGTTATAGAGTTTAAATACTAGAGTTTGGATAGAGGTTATTGAGTTTAGATACTAGAGTTTGGATACGAGAGTTTGGATAGAGGTTATAGAGTTTAAATACTAGAGTTTGGTTAGGGGTTATAGAGTTTGGATACGAGAGTTTGGATAGAGGTTATAGAGTTTAAATACTAGAGTTTGGATAGAGATTATAGAGTTTGGATACTAGAGTTTGGATAGAGGTTATAGAGTTTAAATACTAGAGTTTGGATCGAGGTTATAGAGTTTGGATTCTAGAGTTTGGATAGAGGTTATAGAGTTTAAATACTAGAGTTTGGATAGGGGTTATAGAGTTTTAATATTAGAGTTTGGATAGAGGTTATAGAGTTTGGATACTAGAGTTTGGATAGCATAGTTTGGATAGAGGTTATAGAGTTGGGATACTCGAGTTTGGATAGAGGTTATAGAGTTCAAATACTAGAGTTTGGAAAGAGGTTATAGAGTTTGGATACTAGAGTTTGGATAGCATAGTTTGGATAGAGGTTATAGAGTTTTGATACTAGAGTTTGGATAGCATAGTTTGGATAGAGGTTATAGAGTTGGGATACTAGAGTTTGGATAGAGGTTATAGAGTTTGGATACTAGAGTTTGGATAGAGGTTATAGAATTTAAATACTAGAGTTTAGATAGAGGTTATAGAGTTTAAATACAAGAGTTTGGATAGAGGTTATACAGTTTGGATACTAGAGTTTGGATAGAGGTTATAGAGTTTGGATACTAGAGTTTGGATAGAGGTTATAGAATTTAAATACTAGAGTTTGGATAGAGGTTATAGAGTTTGGATACTAGAGTTTGGATAGAGGTTATAGAATTTAAATACTAGAGTTTGGATAGAGGTTATAGAGTTTGGATACTAGAGTTTGGATAGAGGTTATAGAGTTTGGATACTAGAGTTTGGATAAAGGTTATAGAGTTTGGATACTAGAGTTTGGATAGAGGTTATAGAGTTTGGATACTAGAGTTTGGATAAAGGTTATAGAGTTTGGATACTAGAGTTTGGATAGAGGTTATAGAGTTTGGATACTAGAGTTTGGATAGAGGTTATAGAATTTAGATACTAGAGTTTGGATAGCATAGTTTGGATAGATGTTATAGAATTTGGATACTAGAGTTTGGATAGAGGTTATAGAGTTTGGATACTAGAGTTTGGATAGAGGTTATAGAGTTTAAATACTAGAGTTTGGATAGAGGTTATAGAGTTTGGATACTAGAGTTTGGATAGAGGTTATAGAGTTTAAATACTAGAGTTTGGATAGAGGTTATAGAGTTTGGATACTAGAGTTTGGATAGAGGTTATAGAGTTTGGATACTAGAGTTTGGATAGAGGTTATAGAGTTTAAATACTAGAGTTTGGATAGAGGTTATTGAGTTTAGATACTAGAGTTTGGATACGAGAGTTTGGATAGAGGTTGTAGAGTTTAAGTACTAGAGTTTGGATAGCATAGTTTGGATAGATGTTATAGAGTTTGGATACTAGAGTTTGGATAGAGGTTATAGAGTTTGGAAACTAGAGTTTGGATAGAGGTTATAGAATTTGGATACTAGAGTTTGGATACGAGAGTTTGGATCGAGGTTATAGATTTTAAATACTAGAGTTTGGATAGCACAGTTTGGATAGATGTTATAGAGTTTGGATACTAGAGTTTGGATAGAGGTTATAGAGTTTGGATACTAGAGTTTGGATAGCGGTTATAGAGTTTAAATACTAGAGTTTGGATAGAGGTTATAGAGTTTGGATACTAGAGTTTGGATAGAGGTTATAGAGTTTAAATACTAGAGTTTCGATAGAGTTTATAGAGTTTAAATACTAGAGTTTGGATAAAGGTTATAGAGTTTAAATACTAGAGTTTGGTTAGGGGTTATAGAGTTTGGATACGAGAGTTTGGATAGAGGTTATAGAGTTTAAATACTAGAGTTTGGATAGAGGTTATAGAGTTTGGATACTAGAGTTTGGATAGAGGTTATAGAGTTTAAATACTTGAGTTTGGATCGAGGTTATAGAGTTTGGATTCTAGAGTTTGGATAGAGGTTATAGAGTTTAAATACTAGAGTTTGGATAGGGGTTATAGAGTTTTAATATTAGAGTTTGGATCGAGGTTAGAGAGTTAAAATTCTCAAGTTTGGATAGAGGTTATAGAGTGTAAATACTAGAGTTTGGATAGGGGTTATAGAGTTTAAATACTAGAGTTTGGATAGAGGTTATAGAGTTTGGATACGAGAGTTTGGATAGAAGTTATAGAGTTTAAATACTAGAGTTTGGATAGAGGTTATAGAGTTTAAATACTAGAGTTTGGATAGAGGTTATAGAGTTTGGATACGAGAGTTTGGATAGAAGTTATAGAGTTTAAATACTAGAGTTTGGATAGAGGTTATAGAGTTTAAATACTAGAGTTTGGATAGAGGTTATAGAGTTTGGATACTAGAGTTTGGATAGAGGTTATAGAGTTTGGATACTAGAGTTTGGATAGAGGTTATAGAGTTTGGATACGAGAGTTTGGATAGAAGTTATAGAGTTTAAATACTAGAGTTTGGATAGAGGTTATAGAGTTTAAATACTAGAGTTTGGATAGAGGTTATAGAGTTTGGATACTAGAGTTTGGATAGAGGTTATAGAGTTTGGATACTAGAGTTTGGATAGAGGTTATAGAGTTAAGTACTAGAGTTTGGATAGAGGTTATTGAGTTTGGATACTAGAGTTTGGATAGAGGTTATAGAGTTTAGATACTAGAGTTTGGATCGAGGTTATAGAGTTTGGATACTAGAGTTTGGATCGAGGTTATAGAGTTTGGATACGAGAGTTTGGATAGAGGTTATAGAATTTAAATACTAGAGTTTGGATAGAGGTTATAGAGTTTAGATACTAGAGTTTGGATCGAGGTTATAGAGTTTGGATACTAGAGTTTGGATAGAGGTTATAGAATTTAAATACTAGAGTTTGGATAGAGGTTATAGAGTTTGGATACTAGAGTTTGGATAGAGGTTATAGAGTTTAGATACTAGAGTTTGGATAGAGGTTGTAGAGTTTAAATACTAGAGTTTGGATAGAGGTTATAGAGTTTAAATACTAGAGTTTGGATAGAGGTTATAGAGTTTGGATACTAGAGTTTGGATAGAGGTTATTGAGTTTGGATACTAGAGTTTGGATAGAGGTTATAGAGTTTAAATACAAGAGTTTGGATAGAGGTTATAGAGTTTAGATACTACAGTTTGGATCGAGGTTATAGAGTTTGGATACTAGAGTTTGGATCGAGGTTATAGAGTTTGGATACGAGAGTTTGGATAGAGGTTATAGAATTTAAATACTAGAGTTTGGATAGAGGTTATAGAGTTTAGATACTAGAGTTTGGATCGAGGTTATAGAGTTTGGATCCTAGAGTTTGGATAGAGGTTATAGAATTTAAATACTAGAGTTTGTATAGAGGTTATAGAGTTTAAATACTAGAGTTTGGATAGAGGTTATAGAGTTTAAATACTAGAGTTTGGATAGAGGTTATAGAGTTTGGATACTAGAGTTTGGATAGCATAGTTTGGATAGATGTTATAGAGTTTGGATACTAGAGTTTGGATAGAGGTTATAGAGTTTGGAAACTAGAGTTTGGATAGAGGTTATAGAATTTGGATACTAGAGTTTGGATACGAGAGTTTGGATCGAGGTTATAGAGTTTAAATACTAGAGTTTGGATAGCACAGTTTGGATAGATGTTATAGAGTTTGGATACTAGAGTTTGGATAGAGGTTATAGAGTTTGGATACTAGAGTTTGGATAGCGGTTATAGAGTTTAAATACTAGAGTTTGGATAGAGGTTATAGAGTTTGGATACTAGAGTTTGGATAGAGGTTATAGAGTTTAAATACTAGAGGTTCGATAGAGGTTATAGAGTTTAAATACTAGAGTTTGGTTAGGGGTTATAGAGTTTGGATACGAGAGTTTGGATAGAGGTTATAGAGTTTAAATACTAGAGTTTGGATAGAGGTTATAGAGTTTGGATACTAGAGTTTGGATAGAGGTTATAGAGTTTAAATACTAGAGTTTGGATCGAGGTTATAGAGTTTGGATTCTAGAGTTTGGATAGAGGTTATAGAGTTTAAATACTAGAGTTTGGATAGGGGTTATAGAGTTTTAATATTAGAGTTTGGATCGAGGTTAGAGAGTTAAAATTCTCAAGTTTGGATAAAGGTTATAGAGTGTAAATACTAGAGTTTGGATAGGGGTTATAGAGTTTAAATACTAGAGTTTGGATAGAGGTTATAGAGTTTGGATACGAGAGTTTGGATAGAAGTTATAGAGTTTAAATACTAGAGTTTGGATAGAGGTTATAGAGTTTGGATACGAGAGTTTGGATAGAAGTTATAGAGTTTAAATACTAGAGTTTGGATAGAGGTTATAGAGTTTAAATACTAGAGTTTGGATAGAGGTTATAGAGTTTGGATACTAGAGTTTGGATAGCATAGTTTGGATAGAGGTTATAGAGTTGGGATGCTCGAGTTTGGATAGAGGTTATAGAGTTCAAATACTAGAGTTTGGAAAGAGGTTATAGAGTTTGGATACTAGAGTTTTGATAGCATAGTTTGGATAGAGGTTATAGAGTTTTGATACTAGAGTTTGGATAGAGGTTATAGAGTTTAAATACTAGAGTTTGGATAGAGGTTATTGAGTTTAAATACTAGAGTTTGGATAAAGGTTATAGAGTTTAAATACTAGAGTTTGGATAGAGGTTATAGAGTTTGGATACTAGAGTTTGGATAGAGGTTATAGAGTTTGGATACTAGAGTTTGGATAGCATAGTTTGGATAGAGGTTATAGAGTTTGGATACTAGAGTTTGGATAGCGGTTATAGACTTTAAATACTAGAGTTTGGATAGAGGTTATAGAGTTGGATACTACAGTTTGGATAGAGGTTATAGAGTTTAAATACTAGAGTTTGGATAGAGGTTATTGAGTTTAAATACTAGAGTTTGGATAAAGGTTATAGAGTTTAAATACTAGAGTTTGGTTAGGGGTTATAGAGTTTGGATACGAGAGTTTGGATAGAGGTTATAGAGTTTAAATACTAGAGTTTGGATAGAGGTTATAGAGTTTGGATACGAGAGTTTGGATAAAAGTTATAGAGTTTAAATACTAAAGTTTGGATAGATGTTATAGAGTTTAAATACTAGAGTTTGGATAGAGGTTATAGAGTTGGATACTAGAGTTTGGATAGCATAGTTTGGATAGAGGTTATAGAGTTGGGATACTCGAGTTTGGATAGAGGTTATAGAGTTCAAATACTAGAGTTAGGAAAGAGGTTATAGAGTTTGGATACTAGAGTTTGGAATGCATAGTTTGGATAGAGGTTATAGAGTTTTGATACTAGAGTTTGGATAGAGGTTATAGAGTTGGGATACTAGAGTTTGGATAAAGGTTATAGAGTTTAAATACAAGAGTTTGGATAGAGGTTATAGAGTTTGGATACTAGAGTTTGGATAGAGGTTATAGAGTTTGGATACTAGAGTTTGGATAGAGGTTATAGAATTTAAATACTAGAGTTTGGATAGAGGTTATAGAGTTTGGATACTAGAGTTTGGATAGAGGTTATAGAGTTTGGATACTAGAGTTTGGATAGAGGTTATAGAGTTTAAATACTAGAGTTTGGATAGAGGTTATAGAATTTGGATACTAGAGTTTGGATCGAGGTTATAGAGTTTGGATACTAGAGTTTGGATAGAGGTTATAGAATTTAAATACTAGAGTTTGGATAGAGGTTATAGAGTTTGGATACTAGAGTTTGGATAGAGGTTATAGAGTTTGGATACTAGAGTTTGGATATCATAGTTTGGATAGAGGTTATAGAGTTTGGATACGAGAGTTTGGACAGAGGTTATAGAGTTTAAATACTAGAGTTTGGATAGAGGTTATAGAGTTTAAATACTAGAGTTTGGATCGAGGTTATAGAGTTTGGATACTAGAGTTTGGATAGAGGTTATAGAGTTTGGATACTAGAGTTTGGATAGAGTTTATAGAGTTTAAATACTAGAGTTTGGATAGATGTTATAGAGTTTAAATACTAGAGTTTGGATAGCATAGTTTGGATAGAGGTTATAGAGTTGGGATACTAGAATTTGGATAGAGGTTATAGAGTTTAAATACTAGAGTTTGGGTAGAGGTTATAGAGTTTGGATACTAGAGTTTGGATAGAGGTTATAGAATTTAAATACTAGAGTTTGGATAGAGGTTATAGAGTTTGGATACTAGAGTTTGGATAGAGGTTATAGAGTTTAAATACTAGAGTTTGGATAGAGGTTATTGAGTTTAAATACTAGAGTTTGGATAAAGGTTATAGAGTTTAAATACTAGAGTTTGGATAGAGGTTATAGAGTTTGGATACTAGAGTTTGGATAGAGGTTATAGAGTTTGGATACTAGAGTTTGGATAGCATAGTTTGGATAGAGGTTATAGAGTTTGGATACTAGAGTTTGGATAGCGGTTATAGACTTTAAATACTAGAGTTTGGATAGAGGTTATAGAGTTGGATACTACAGTTTGGATAGAGGTTATAGAGTTTAAATACTAGAGTTTGGATAGAGGTTATTGAGTTTAAATACTAGAGTTTGGATAAAGGTTATAGAGTTTAAATACTAGAGTTTGGTTAGGGGTTATAGAGTTTGGATACGAGAGTTTGGATAGAGGTTATAGAGTTTAAATACTAGAGTTTGGATAGAGGTTATAGAGTTTGGATACTAGAGTTTGGATAGAGGTTATAGAGTTTAAATACTAGAGTTTGGATCGAGGTTATAGAGTTTGGATTCTAGAGTTTGGATAGAGGTTATAGAGTTTAAATACTAGAGTTTGGATAGGGGTTATAGAGTTTTAATATTAGAGTTTGGATCGAGGTTATAGAGTTAAAATTCTCAAGTTTGGATAGAGGTTATAGAGTGTAAATACTAGAGTTTGGATAGGGGTTATAGAGTTTGGATACGAGTGTTTGGATAGAGGTTATAGAGTTTAAATACTAGAGTTTGGATAGAGGTTATAGAGTTTAAATACTAGAGTTTGGATCGAGGTTATAGAGTTTGGATTCTAGAGTTTGGATAGAGGTTATAGAGTTTAAATACTAGAGTTTGGATAGGGGTTATAGAGTTTTAATATTAGAGTTTGGATCGAGGTTAGAGAGTTAAAATTCTCAAGTTTGGATAGAGGTTATAGAGTGTAAATACTAGAGTTTGGATAGGGGTTATAGAGTTTAAATACTAGAGTTTGGATAGAAGTTATAGAGTTTAAATACTAGAGTTTGGATAGAGGTTATAGAGTTTAAATACTAGAGTTTGGATAGAGGTTATAGAGTTTGGATACGAGAGTTTGGATAGAAGTTATAGAGTTTAAATACTAGAGTTTGGATAGAGGTTATAGAGTTTAAATACTAGAGTTTGGATAGAGGTTATAGAGTTTGGATACTAGAGTTTGGATAGCATAGTTTGGATAGAGGTTATAGAGTTGGGATACTCGAGTTTGGATAGAGGTTATAGAGTTCAAATACTAGAGTTTGGAAAGAGGTTATAGAGTTTGGATACTAGAGTTTGGATAGCATAGTTTGGATAGAGGTTATAGAGTTTTGATACTAGAGTTTGGATAGCATAGATTGGATAGAGGTTATAGAGTTGGGATACTAGAGTTTGGATAAAGGTTATAGAGTTTATATACAAGAGTTTGGATAGAGGTTATAGAGTTTGGATACTAGAGTTTGGATAGAGGTTATAGAGTTTGGATACTAGAGTTTGGATAGAGGTTATAGAATTTAAATACTAGAGTTTGGATAGAGGTTATAGAGTTTGGATACTAGAGTTTGGATAGAGGTTATAGAGTTTGGATACTAGAGTTTGGATAGAGGTTATAGAGTTTAAATACTAGAGTTTGGATAGAGGTTATAGAGTTTTGGATACTAGAGTTTGGATAGAGGTTATAGAGTTTAAATACTAGAGTTTGGATAGAGGTTATAGAGTTTGGATACTAGAGTTTGGATAGAGGTTATAGAATTTAGATACTAGAGTTTGGATAGCATAGTTTGGATAGATGTTATAGAATTTGGATACTAGAGTTTGGATAGAGGTTATAGAGTTTGGATACTAGAGTTTGGATAGAGGTTATAGAGTTTAAATACTAGAGTTTGGATAGAGGTTATAGAGTTTGGATACTAGAGTTTGGATAGAGGTTATAGAGTTTAAATACTAGAGTTTGGATAGAGGTTATAGAGTTTGGATACTAGAGTTTGGATAGAGGTTATAGAGTTTGGATACTAGAGTTTGGATAGAGGTTATAGAGTTTAAATACTAGAGTTTGGATAGAGGTTATTGAGTTTAGATACTAGAGTTTGGATACGAGAGTTTGGATAGAGGTTATAGAGTTTAAGTACTAGAGTTTGGATAGCATAGTTTGGATAGATGTTATAGAGTTTGGATACTAGAGTTTGGATAGAGGTTATAGAGTTTGGAAACTAGAGTTTGGATAGAGGTTATAGAATTTGGATACTAGAGTTTGGATACGAGAGTTTGGATCGAGGTTATAGAGTTTAAGTACTAGAGTTTGGATAGCACAGTTTGGATAGATGTTATAGAGTTTGGATACTAGAGTTTGGATAGAGGTTATAGAGTTTGGATACTAGAGTTTGGATAGCGGTTATAGAGTTTAAATACTAGAGTTTGGATAGAGGTTATAGAGTTTGGATACTAGAGTTTGGATAGAGGTTATAGAGTTTAAATACTAGAGTTTCGATAGAGGTTATAGATTTTAAATACTAGAGTTTGGATAAAGGTTATAGAGTTTAAATACTAGAGTTTGGTTAGGGGTTATAGAGTTTGGATACGAGAGTTTGGATAGAGGTTATAGAGTTTAAATACTAGAGTTTGGATAGAGGTTATAGAGTTTGGATACTAGAGTTTGGATAGAGGTTATAGAGTTTAAATACTAGAATTTGGATCGAGGTTATAGAGTTTGGATTCTAGAGTTTGGATAGAGGTTATAGAGTTTAAATACTAGAGTTTGGATAGGGGTTATAGAGTTTTAATATTAGAGTTTGGATCGAGGTTAGAGAGTTAAAATTCTCAAGTTTGGATAGAGGTTATAGAGTGTAAATACTAGAGTTTGGATAGGGGTTATAGAGTTTAAATACTAGAGTTTGGATAGAGGTTATAGAGTTTGGATACGAGAGTTTGGATAGAAGTTATAGAGTTTAAATACTAGAGTTTGGATAGAGGTTATAGAGTTTAAATACTAGAGTTTGGATAGAGGTTATAGAGTTTGGATACGAGAGTTTGGATAAAAGTTATAGAGTTTAAATACTAAAGTTTGGATAGATGTTATAGAGTTTAAATACTAGAGTTTGGATAGAGGTTATAGAGTTGGATACTAGAGTTTGGATAGCATAGTTTGGATAGAGGTTATAGAGTTGGGATACTCGAGTTTGGATAGAGGTTATAGAGTTCAAATACTAGAGTTAGGAAAGAGGTTATAGAGTTTGGATACTAGAGTTTGGAATGCATAGTTTGGATAGAGGTTATAGAGTTTTGATACTAGAGTTTGGATAGAGGTTATAGAGTTGGGATACTAGAGTTTGGATAAAGGTTATAGAGTTTAAATACAAGAGTTTGGATAGAGGTTATAGAGTTTGGATACTAGAGTTTGGATAGAGGTTATAGAGTTTGGATACTAGAGTTTGGATAGAGGTTATAGAATTTAAATACTAGAATTTGGATAGAGGTTATAGAGTTTGGATACTAGAGTTTGGATAGAGGTTATAGAGTTTGGATACTAGAGTTTGGATAGAGGTTATAGAGTTTGGATACTAGAGTTTGGATAGAGGTTATAGAGTTTAAATACTAGAGTTTGGATAGAGGTTATAGAGTTTGGATACTAGAGTTTGGATAGAGGTTATAGAATTTAGATACTAGAGTTTGGATAGCATAGTTTGGATAGATGTTATAGAATTTGGATACTAGAGTTTGGATAGAGGTTATAGAGTTTGGATACTAGAGTTTGGATAGAGGTTATAGAGTTTAAATACTAGAGTTTGGATAGAGGTTATAGAGTTTGGATACTAGAGTTTGGATAGAGGTTATAGAGTTTAAATACTAGAGTTTGGATAGAGGTTATAGAGTTTGGATACTAGAGTTTGGATAGAGGTTATAGAGTTTGGATATTAGAGTTTGGATAGAGGTTATAGAGTTTAAATACTAGAGTTTGGATAGAGGTTATAGAGTTTGGATACTAGAGTTTGGATAGAGGTTATAGAGTTTAAATACTAGAGTTTGGATCGAGGTTATAGAGTTTGGATACTAGAGTTTGGATAGAGGTTATAGAATTTAAATACTAGAGTTTGGATAGAGGTTATAGAGTTTGGATACTAGAGTTTGGATAGAGGTTATAGAGTTTGGATACTAGAGTTTGGATAGCATAGTTTGGATAGAGGTTATAGAGTTTGGATACGAGAGTTTGGACAGAGGTTATAGAGTTTAAATACTAGAGTTTGGATAGAGGTTATAGAGTTTAAATACTAGAGTTTGGATCGAGGTTATAGAGTTTGGATACTAGAGTTTGGATAGAGGTTATAGAGTTTGGATACTAGAGTTTGGATAGAGTTTATAGAGTTTAAATACTAGAGTTTGGATAGAGGTTATAGAGTTTAAATACTAGAGTTTGGATAGCATAGTTTGGATAGAGGTTATAGAGTTGGGATACTAGAATTTGGATAGAGGTTATAGAGTTTAAATACTAGAGTTTGGGTAGAGGTTATAGAGTTTGGATACTAGAGTTTGGATAGAGGTTATAGAATTTAAATACTAGAGTTTGGATAGAGGTTATAGAGTTTGGATACTAGAGTTTGGATAGAGGTTATAGAGTTTGGATACTAGAGTTTGGATAGCATAGTTTGGATAGAGGTTATAGAGTTTGGATACTAGAGTTTGGATAGCGGTTATAGACTTTAAATACTAGAGTTTGGATAGAGGTTATAGAGTTTAAATACTAGAGTTTGGCTACAGGTTATAGAGTTTGGATACTAGAGTTTGGATAGAGGTTATAGAGTTTAAATACTAGAGTTTGGATTGAGTTTATAGAGTTTAAATACTAGAGTTTGGATCGAGGTTTTTGAGTTTAAATACTAGAGTTTGGATAGAGGTTATAGAGTTTGGATACTAGAGTTTAGATAGAGGTAATAGAGTTTGGATACTAGAGTTTGGATAGAGGTTATTGAGTTTGGATACTAGAGTTTGGATAGAGGTTATAGAGTTTAAATACTAGAGTTTGGATAGAGGTTATAGAGTTTGGATACTAGAGTTTGGATAGCGGTTATAGAGTTTAAATACTAGAGTTTGGATAGAGGTTATAGAGTTTGGATACTAGAGTTTGGATAGAGGTTATAGAGTTTAAATACTAGAGTTTGGATAGAGGTTATAGAGTTTAAATACTAGAGTTTGGATAAAGGTTATAGAGTTTAGATACTAGAGTTTGGATACGAGAGTTTGGATAGAGGTTTTAGAGTTTAAGTACTAGAGTTTGGATAGCATAGTTTGGATAGATGTTATAGAGTTTGGATACTAGTGTTTGGATAGAGGTTATAGAGTTTGGAAACTAGAGTTTGGATAGAGGTTATAGAATTTGGATACTAGAGTTTGGATACTAGAGTTTTGATCGAGGTTATAGAGTTTAAGTACTAGAGTTTGGATAGCACAGTTTGGATAGATGTTATAGAGTTTGGATACTAGAGTTTGGATAGAGGTTATAGAGTTTGGATACTAGAGTTTGGATAGAGGTTATAGAGTTTAAATACTAGAGTTTGGATAGAGGTTATAGAGTTTAAATACTAGAGTTTGGATAAAGGTTATAGAGTTTAAATACTAGAGTTTGGTTAGGGGTTATAGAGTTTGGATACGAGAGTTTGGATAGAGGTTATAGAGTTTAAATACTAAAGTTTGGATAGAGGTTATAGAGTTTGGATACTAGAGTTTGGATAGAGGTTATAGAGTTTAAATACTAGAGTTTGGATCGAGGTTATAGAGTTTGGATTCTAGAGTTTGGATAGAGGTTATAGAGTTTAAATACTAGAGTTTGGATAGGGGTTATAGAGTTTTAATATTAGAGTTTGGATCGAGGTTATAGAGTTAAAATTCTCAAGTTTGGATAGAGGTTATAGAGTGTAAATACTAGAGTTTGGATAGGGGTTATAGAGTTTGGATACGAGTGTTTGGATAGAGGTTATAGAGTTTAAATACTAGAGTTTGGATAGAGGTTATAGAGTTTAAATACTAGAGTTTGGATAGAGGTTATAGAGTTTAAATACTAGAGTTTGGATAAAGGTTATAGAGTTTAAATACTAGAGTTTGGTTAGGGGTTATAGAGTTTGGATACGAGAGTTTGGATAGAGGTTATAGAGTTTAAATACTAAAGTTTGGATAGAGGTTATAGAGTTTGGATACTAGAGTTTGGATAGAGGTTATAGAGTTTAAATACTAGAGTTTGGATCGAGGTTATAGAGTTTGGATTCTAGAGTTTGGATAGAGGTTATAGAGTTTAAATACTAGAGTTTGGATAGGGGTTATAGAGTTTTAATATTAGAGTTTGGATCGAGGTTATAGAGTTAAAATTCTCAAGTTTGGATAGAGGTTATAGAGTGTAAATACTAGAGTTTGGATAGGGGTTATAGAGTTTGGATACGAGTGTTTGGATAGAGGTTATAGAGTTTAAATACTAGAGTTTGGATAGAGGTTATAGAGTTTAAATACTAGAGTTTGGATAGAGGTTATAGAGTTTGGATACGAGAGTTTGGATAGAAGTTATAGAGTTAGGGTTAGGGTTAGGGTTAGGGTTAGGGTTAGCCGTTTGAGCTAGAGCTCCTCCCTCTCTAACTGAGGTGGAGGAGGAAAATGCACTGGCCTTCCCCTGGGCCAGAGCCCACCCCCAAGCCCCTGAGCTAGGGACCACGCGGGTCCCTGTATTGGCAATCGCCTGTGGGCGTACATTCGTGGTCTGGTGGACACGAGAGCGCCCCCTCCCGTAACGCACCACTGTCCATTCCCCATCCATGGGGTCCATAATAGTTATTTTAAAGAATGTATATATTTTTTTTAAATGTTTTGTATTTTTCTTTCTTTTTTTTTGTTTTTTGTAATTTTCTCCAACAATCTACAACAAAAACGTAAACAAAACAAACTTAACAAAATCACCAATAACCACTCTGGCTTTTAACAATGAAAATCAAAAAAGGTGTGCTCAATCACGACGTTTCTGTCACACTTTGCTTGTCGCTCTGCTGCCGCCTGTCTGCCATTTATCCGCAGTGCACCTCAGCCGGCGTGGGCGGAGACGCCGGAGCGCACCTGCGGGCAATCTGCAATCTGGACTCTTTTTAAGCAAGGCAGCAGCGTCTGATCAATGCCAGATTGTACTTCCTGACCTCCCGTTCCTTGCTACCGCTCAGTCCGGCTCCACTACCTTTACCCTGCTTTCTGGCCCGTTACCTGTGCTTGTGCTTACCTGCTCTGTACTTCGTTAGTGTTTTCCTGTTGGTTTGCCTTCAGCGTTTTCTGTTGTTACTTCTAGTTTTTTCCTGACAGCCTTCTGCTGTCAGTGTTTTATGTTTGTTACCCAAAGTGGATTTTCCTTTGTTTGTACTTTACCTGTTTGGACACTTTTTGTTATTAAACTTTATTTTGTATTTTGAAGTTGCCCTAGTCTTGCGTTGGGATCCAAATTTTCCTGCTGTGGCATCCGCCACTCGTGACAGAACAATCTGGCCAAGATGGATCCCGCAGACATGGAGCACTTCCGCTCGGCCCTGGCACATCAAGGCCAATTAGTCGGTGGTCACGAGAAGTCTCTCCAAGGCATCATGGAGGCCATATCGGTGCTATCCGCTGGCATGGATGCCCCAAACCAACGACTTGCCAGTACCTCCTCTCACCCGCCACCAGAGGTCGGTACGTCCCCACACACCTTAGACACACCTAATGGCGCAGCTGCACACGCACCTGTGCCTCATCAGCCGCGTGAGCCAAGTATTCCTCACCCCTCTCGCTTCTCTGGAGACTCGGACTCCTGCAACCAGTTCTTACACCAGTGTTCCCTCGTGTTTGACCAGCAACCCACCACGTACTCATCGGACCAATCTAAGGTAGCGTTCATAATGAGTTTACTCTCGGGTAGAGCCGCTACGTGGGCTATGGTTGCGAGCACGTCTATGCCTGCCATACGCACCTCCTTACCTATGTTCCTTGAAGAAATTAGACGTGTTTTTCATCACCCCATTCGGGGAATGGAAGCAGCTAGTCAACTATTAGATATGAAGCAGAGAGGACGCCCAGTGGCGGACTTTTCTATTGACTTCCGAGTGCTTGCTGTAGAGAGTGGGTATCCCGATACCGTCCTTCGAAGTACTTTTCGCAAGGCACTCGATGCACACATTAAGGATGAGTTGGTGGCCAAGGACAACACTACTTCCCTCAACGGCCTTATTAACTTGGCCATTGAGTTAGAGAACCGCATGAAAGAAAGAGTGAGAGAGTTCGCAAAGGAGGGATACTACGGCAGGGTGTCGTTCCCGACAAGGATACCGTTTCCACCTCCGGAGGGACAGACGCTCGAACCAGGCATCGGGGACGCTGTGGCCGCACCGCCAGAGTTTCCTATGCAACTTGGAGGACGACGCCTCGCCGCCGAGGAAAGAGCACGTCGTCGCAAGCTGGACCTTTGCCTCTACTGCGGTAATCCGGGGCATCGACTCCTCCAATGCCCTATTCGACCCCATCGTCACCAGGGATCGACTCCTGGATCAGCAGCGGAGCTGAAGCCTAACTCCAGGAGCAACCAACCTGTTCCGGAGGACAGTCCAGCCATGGGGAGCTGTGAGTATCTCCAGAACTCAGCCACTACAGCAGAGGAGGTTCCCTTCAAGAGACTTCTAATTAAGGGAGTAGTCATTAACAAGGATAGAAGCATTGACATAGCCGCCCTTATTGACTCGGGCGCTGATGACTGTTTCTTGGACACAGCGTTTGTTCTCAAGAATAATGTCAGTATGATTAAGTTGCCTGCTAGTAAAGAGGTCTGGTCTTTGGATAGGCGCTTCCTGGCGGCCATTACACACCAAACCGAACCACTTATTCTCCATCTCTCAGGTAACCACTCCGAAACCATCCGTTTTTACGTCATGCCCTCTCAGTCCGAGCCACTAGTTCTGGGGCTAACCTGGCTTAAGCTTCACAATCCACTCATAGATTGGAACAAGTTGCACGTCTCCAGTTGGAGCCCCTTTTGTCATGCTAACTGCCTCCGTTCGGCTCGATCCGATGTTCCCTCTTCCAATTCTCCAGAGGAAGAAATAGATCTTACAGGAATTCCTAGCGAATACCACGACTTAAAGCAAGTGTTCAGCAAGGACCGTGCTCAAACACTTCCCCCTCATAGACCGTACGACTGTGCCATAGAATTACTGCCTAACGCCACCTTTCTGAGCGCCAAATTGTATAACATTTCCGCTCCAGAACAAAAAGCGCTCAAGGAATATATATCTTCTTCTCTAGCAGCCGGTCTTATTCGACCCTCTTCCTCGCCACTTGGGGCGGGTTTTTTCTTTGTCGCCAAAAAGGACAAATCCCTTCGGCCCTGTATCGACTACCGGGGTCTCAATAGCATTACTGTCCGCAATAGCTACTCCTTGCCACTCATGGATTCTGCCTTTTCCGCCTTACACTCAGCACGCATTTTTTCTAAATTAGATCTCCGCAACGCCTATCATCTGGTACGCATTAAGGATGGAGATGAGTGGAAGACCGCGTTTAACACACCACTGGGGCACTTCGAATATCTGGTTATGCCTTTTGGGCTCACGAACGCCCCGGCGGTGTTCCAAAACCTCATTAATGACGTCCTCAGCAAAATGATAAATCAATTCTGTTTTGTATATCTAGATGACATACTTATCTTTTCCAGGAATCTTCAAGACCACATCACTCATGTCCGACTAGTTCTCCAGCGATTAATGGAAAATAGGCTCTACGTGAAGGCAGAGAAGTGCGACTTTCACGCCACTTCGGTGCCATTTCTGGGGTACATTGTGGAGAAGGGTCAGCTGCGTGCCGATCCCGCCAAGATCCAGGCGGTGGTCGAGTGGCCTACTCCTAAATCAAGGAAGCACTTGCAGAGGTTCCTCGGGTTCGCCAACTTCTACAGGCGATTCATACGTAATTTCAGCAGCAAAGCAGGACCTCTGACTAGGCTTACATCACCAAAGATTCCGTTTGTATGGACCCCAGAGGCTAATTCTGCGTTTAACACACTCAAAACTTTGTTTACATCCGCTCCGGTTCTGGTACATCCTGATCCTAACTTACAATTTTCTGTTGAGGTTGACGCTTCTGATACGGGAGTGGGAGCCGTCCTGTCCCAGCGGTCCCCGGTCGACCAGAGACTGCATCCTTGC
>NC_072832.1:29572852-29577852 GCF_027744805.1 Dunckerocampus dactyliophorus | reverse complement strand
CTCCTTTTTATAGGAGACCCGTAGGTGAAGCGCGGCCCTGCTACCGCGCTGGAGGTCTCACTTGCCTCCAATGAGCACTCGGCTCCTTTTTATTGGACACCCGAAGGTGAAGCGCGGGCCCCTCTACCCGCGCCTGAGGTCTCTCTTGCCTCTAATGAGCACTCGGCTCCTTTTTATTGGACACCCGTAGGTGAAGCGCGGGCCCCTCTACCCGCGCCAGAGCAAGCATCAGCCTCGCTCCTAGTGTGCACCCGCAGGCGAAGCGTGGCCAGGGGCCACCGGACGCCGCCCGTGGCGGGCGCACACACTTTTCTGACACCTTCGCAGCACATAAGTTCTCCTTTTTATTCGCCACCCGGAGGTGGAGCGCGGACCAAGCTACCGCGCCGGCGCAAGCACCAGCCTCGCTCCTCGTGTGCTCCCGCAGGCAAAGCGCGACCAGGGGCCGCCGGACGCCGCCCATCGCGGGCGCACACGCTCTTCTGACACCTCGGATTGGCCATCCGGAGGTGGAGAGCGACCCGCAGGCGAAGCGCACCCAGGGGCCGCCGGACGCCGCCCATCGCAGGTGCTCCCACTCCTTCGGCGCAGCATGGCGCTCACGGTCGTCTTTACCCGCTGGAGAGGCGCGCCCAGGGGCGCCAGACGTCGCCTATCGCGTGCGCCGACCCCCACAAAGCACCAGCGTGCTCCTTTGGATTTTTCCTCCGGAGGTGATGCGCAGCCCGGGCCGCCTGACAGCGGGCGCTCCTCGCCGGACACATGCGTCACACAGCCTGGGCGCCAGCTGTGGAGTGACACTTGGAAAATGGATGCACAAGTCACTCTTAGTTACTGTTCCCTTTGTTTGTGTCACGCTTGGAAATGCTTGAGAGGTGACACTTTGTCAAAATTGCAGCTCATGTCTCTTCCTTGCAGCTCATGTGTTTCTTCCTTGGATGCCTGCCATGCGCGGCCCAGCAGGGCACTCAGTTGGGGAGGGCAGCCCAGGCCGCCTTGCGCGGCCCAGCAGGGCGCCCGGAATCTTGTTCATCCATTCATGCGCGTCACTAATTAGATGACGAGGCATTTGGCTACCTTAAGAGAGTCATAGTTATTCCCGCCGTTTACCCGCGCTTCATTGAATTTCTTCACTTTGACATTCAGAGCACTGGGCAAAAATCACATCGCGTCAACACCCGCCGCGGGCCTTCGCGATGCTTTGAGGGCCTGTTGATGCTAACCGGGGTGGTCGCGCTGGCTCCGGTGACTGCACCAGCTCTGGGCCCGCTGAAGCTCGCGTTAGCTCCGGTGCTAGCTCAGGGCCTGTTGATGGTAGGCTACGGTGTCCACACCCGCGTTTGAGCGTCGGCGAGTAGCAGGCTGAGACCCGAGGTGAGCAGCAGCTGTAGCAGCAGCGTTGCAGGTCTCATGTTAGCTCCAAACGGTGGGAGTGAAGCGGTCGTCTTCGGTGCAGCCGCCGATGACCTGAGCGATTTTTGCCCTTGAACGGTAGGAAGAGGGGGCCGAATTTCGACAACGCTCATCACAAAATGGGAAATTGAATTTGAATAAACTCCAACGTTGTATTGTATTTTAAACCATCTGCAATGTTTTAATGGAAGCTTAGGTTAGCTTCAGTGTATGTAGAGATTGTTTCGCTGTGTGAAAATACACACACACAGCAGTCAGATAAGTGAAAAAGGATTGAACTTTCAGCAACTGTACAGCAGAGGGTGGTAAAGACAAAGCAATTGTCTGACCCACAGACGGCTCTTTTAAAATCTTCTTCTGTTCAATTTCTGTCTGGTCACAAACTTGTCATCGGGTATAAACTGCACCCTGATTTTTGGCGTCTTGCCGGTGGAAAAGAAGTGCGGTTTATACACCGTGATTTACGGTAAAATAAGATTATTTGAACAAAAGTCTAACACACCCAAATTTCGTGTCCGGCCCGTAATGTACGTACACTTCGAGCTCACAGCGTAAATTTCATATTGCTAGTAAATATTGAATTAGAAAATAAAAAGTGCCTTCTTGGGCCAAACAAAACTTGTGTCCTTCCGCCGGTTAGTCACCAAATACGCGTTCAGCAGGGGAATGTGTCGTCGTGTCCGCTATTTTGTGTTAGCATAATGTACGTTCAGTCACGACCTCGGCAGCATCATTCAATTCAACGAGCAATTGGTGGTTTAACAGCCATTGTCAAGTTTAAGGTAAGATTTTTTTCTTTTTTATATATATTGGAGAAGATCTTTATGCACTTTGAAATTATTTTTTTTGTCGGGTGAGTTACAAATTTTGTGTTTATCTAGCAGTGTAACTCGTTTTGACAGCCGTTGTTTTTACCTCTCGTAGGTCGCCGTCTGTGTCCTGTGCACGAAGCGGCGAAAAAAACATGCAAAGTGGGCAAAATTATTAATCATTACTAGTCGGATTTTACTTACTTTTATCCGTCATATTATATGTCGTTGACATTTATCCAAACCAAATAAATTCGAGCGTGTTCGTTGATAAATTGCTGAGTATTTAACCCGGAAGCGATCGGCGTGTCATGGATTGTCATGGGAGGTCAAAGACCAGCCTTGCCGCTCTCGGGAGCGACCTAGAGCCGTCAGGACAATCAGGAAAGGTCGAAGCCTTGATCACCCGACGCCCAACCCGCACCAACTAGACTTATCCCTGAGCAGCGAACTCATCCTCACTGGACTTTTGGTCTTCACTACCGGCTGCATTATCGGGGTAGGACTGAGGCACTGGCCTGCGGCCTTGCGCTTCTTACTATCTAGGTACATGTGAGTGGAGCTCATTGCGGCTAGTCTGACATTGAGTACAGTATAACCTTATAGTCAATCCAGTACCTGCTTCAATGCCCTTGCTAACTTTCCTAATAAAGCTTTTCACTCTTTCACTAAGAGTTGTCGGATGCAGCGGGGGCACCTCTGCACTACCGAGGCTGTGAATACCTGGATGAGTTCCTCTCACCCCTGACTTAGAGGTTTCTCTTCCCTCTACGGGACAGACCGTAACCCTTTAAACGGAGTAGTCATGTGGGCAGGTGCGCCTGCTTCTTACACGAGGGAGCAAGGGTCTGGCACTGCCTAGGTAACTAGGGATTAAACAGTCGTTGTGCGCCAAGTCTGTGTGGTTACAACCCTCCAAACGCGCAAAAGAGGTGACCAACAACAGAGCAAAAAGGCTGCACCCGTATACAGTACATAATACACGTGAAGAAATTCACGTCTAACAAGTAGAGAAGCATACTCAAATTACACATGCGGAATTACAATAAAGTACCTCTTATTGTCTACTTTGTAATGTAACTCTAAAACAGTCTTGCAGTCCTAACCAGCCGGACAAGGTCAGTCATGAGTGTATTAATGCATACCTAAACTATAACAACTGGAGAAGATGAAGGCGTGAAGCAATCAATTGGATTGCTCAACTTGTGCGATTGTTTTGAAGTGAACTAAAATTGTTAAAATTTGTCGTATGTAACTCAAATTCTCTAGTCCAATTGGCACATACAGTACTTCAAGTATGTGTGTGTGTGCATATGTGTGTGTCTGGCTGACTGTCTCACCTCATCTGTAAATCTTCCAGCTGTTTTTCAATTCACTGTCTTGAGTGAGTGAGTGAGTGTGTGAATTCAAGATTCAAGAGTTTTATTGTCATGTGCACAGTAAAACAGCCAGTTATACCATGCAATGAAATTCTTATTCTGTTCATTCTCCCAAGAAAAGAAAGAAAACACAAGAAAGAATAAGAACATAAGAAACATAAATACCAATAAATTAAGCAACAACAACAGAAGAGACATTCATACAAATAAATAAATAAATAAATAAATAAATAAAGTGCTATGAGTGTGTGTGTGTGTGTTGCATGCGGCGTGTGTGAGTGCTTCGTTGAGAAGCCTGATGGCCTGTCGGTAAAAGCTGTTTGCCAGCCTTGTGGTCCTGGACTTCAAACTCCTGTAGCGTCTGCCTGACGGTAGGAGTGTGAATAATGAGTGTTGTGGATGTGTGCTGTCCTTGATGAGGTTGTGTGTTCTTCGTAGGACTCTAGTTTTATAAATGTCTTGCAGTGAGGGGAGGGCTGCCCCAACAATGTTCTGTGAGGTCTTGATCACCCGCTGGAGTGCCTTCATATCACGTGTTGTACAGTTACCGTACCAAACAGTGATGGAGGCGGTAAGGACACTTTCCATAGTGCATCTGTAGAAGCAATTCAGGATTGTGGTGGACATGCCAAATTTCCTCAGTCTTCTCAGGAAGTACAGTCTCCTTTGGGACTTCTTCATCATTTGTTGGGTGTTGTGAGACCAGGTGAGGTCCTCGCTGATGTGTGTGCCAAGGAACTTGAAGGTTTTCACCATCTCCACCTCAGTCTCATCAATAAACAGGGGTCTATGCGGGAAGGTCAGCTAAGGATAAGGAGTGGTTTGTGACCCTCATACGAAAATAGCTATATGAGTAATCACCTTAGTCACAAGATGGTAATATAAGCTGAAAATTGCCAAACACACAAGTGAGAAGTGCGGTTAAAAGTGTATTTGTTACGAACGGCCAAGGCCCTGATACAGGAATCCAAAATGCAGAGTCGAATACGTGAAACAGAAAAGGTCTTTAATACAAAAATGGATAACAAAAGGGTACAAAAACAACTCAAGAAACAAAGTACAACAAAAATACATCCGGACCTAGTCGCGGGAATAGTAACAAAAAACACTGCTAGCAAGGAGAGCTGAGCAGGGAAAAATACAGACAAGTAACGAAAAGAGCTGCTAACAAAAAACTAGCAGAAGTACCGAAAATACAGCTACTGCTGAGAACGTCAAGCAGGTAGGTAGGTACTTACAGGTGAGCCGAGCGTGGGTCAGAAAGCCAAAACACAATGCACAAGAACAAGCTGGAAGGAGCTGAACAGGGTGTAGCAAAGGGACAATCTGGCACTGGATATGAGTAAGCACACAGCTTAAATAGAACAACTAATCAGTGGCAGGTGTAGACCATCAGCTC